>NC_138373.1:97273559-97337134 GCF_054177405.1 Leptonychotes weddellii
TGATGTGAGGAATTCTTAATCTCAGGAAACAAACTGAGGGTTGCTGGAGTGGTGGGGGTGGGAGGGATGGGGTGGCTGGGTGATAGACATTGGGGAGGTTATGTGCTATGGTGAGTGCTGTGAATTGTGTAAGACTGTTGAACCACAGACCTGTACCTCTGAAACAAATAATACATTATATGTTAAAAAAAAAAAAAAGAAGAAGATAGCAGGAAGGGAAAAATGAAGGGGGGAAAATTGGAGGGGGAGACGAATCATGAGAAACTATGGACTCTGAGAGACAAACTGAGGGTTCTAGAGGGGATGGGGTGGAGGGATGGGTTAGCCTGGTGATGGGTATTAAAGAGGGCACGTGCTGAATGGAGCACTGGGTGTTATACGCAAACAATGAATCATGGAACACTACATCAAAAACTAATGATGTAATGTATGGTGATTAACATAACATAATAAAAAAAAAAAAGATGTCCAAAAAAAAAAGAAGCAACCAGTAATAACCAGTTATATTTTACTGTATTTAGTGTCAAGGTATTTTTTCTATAAATCCACACATGTATACATTATTAAAATACTCTTTTTTGTTTATATTGTTTGGGGTCTGCTTGTGTTATTAATATGATCTGAACATTTTCCAATAAGACTAACCATTCTTCTACAACATTGTTTTTAATGGCTGCTGTACAATCCCAATAAAGAGACACCCATCAATTATTGAAACCATTACCTACTGATAGTTATCAAAATTTTGCTATTAGATACAATGCTGAAGTGAGTATCTTGATGTATAAAATCTTTGTGTACATGCATAAATATTTCCTAAAAATAAATTCCTGGAATAAAATTGGAAAAAAAAAAAGATACAAATTCTCTGGCATCATGAAAGAATAGGCACTTAACAAATGATATCTGACACTGCAATTTTATCTTCAAGCTTTCAAAAATTAAACAGTGTTATATTTGGAAATAGATCTGTACAAAGCAACCTCCTACATAGGTTTAAAATATTATGGACTGGAAAAAGTGCCCATCATTTCCATAGCTCTACTGTCATTCTTTACCTCTATCATCCAGCTTAGAATGCAAGTGTGAAGTAATGACATAAAACTCAGACTTGACCAACATATATAACAAAAGCAAGCATAGGGGAATCACGAACCACTAATTTCATTCTTGTTCTCAAGTCTTGGAATTGTCAAGATCAAATTGCCAAAATCTTTTTTTTTTTTAATTGCCAATTGGGGCACTAGGTGGCTCAGTCAGTTAAGCATCTGCCTTCAGCTCAGGTCATGATCTCAGGGTTATGGGATGGAGCCCCACGTTGGGCTCTCTGCTCAGTGGGGAGTCCGTTTCTCTCTCTGTGCTCTCCCTCTCTTCCTCTCTCTCTCTCAAATAAATAAATAAAATCTTAAAAAAAAAAAAAGAGTCATGGTTGTTGGAATTTTTATTTGGCACCTGGGTGGCTCAGTCGGTTAAGTGTCTGCCTTCAGCTTAGGTCATAATCTTGGGGTCCTGGGATCAAGCTCCACATCAGGCTCTCTGCTCAGCAGGGAGTCTGCTTCTCTCTCTCCCTCTGCCCCTCTGCCCTGCTCATGCTCTCTCTCTCTCTCAAATAAAAAAAAAAGTTGCCAACTTGTAATATTTTCTTTTAAAAACTAAATAGATTAAAAGATATTCCTTTTGGGCGCCTGGGTGGCTCAGTCATTAAGCGTCTGCCTTCGGCTCAGGTCATGATCCCAGGGTCCTGGGATCGAGTCCCACATCGGGCTCCCTGCTTGGCAGGAAGCCTGCTTCTCCCTCTCCCGCTCCCCCTGCTTGTGTTCCCTCTCTCGCTGTGTCTCTCTCTGTCAAATAAATAAATAAAATTTAAAAAAAAAAAGATATTCCTTTTTTTAATGGTATCTATGCGGTCCTATATTTTTATTATTATTATTATTATTATTATTATTATTATACTGTCTCCAGCACTGTGATTTCTAAGTATATGTTTTAGAGTAGGAAAGGATCTTAAGATAGATCATTCAACCTAAAATCACACTCAATCTTATTTTTATAGTATTCATTCATTCATTCAAACAAATATATGTTCAGAAGCTAATTCATTCAAATAAATATTACTAAGTATCTGCTATGTGCTAGGCACTGTGCACAGTACTAGGGATAGGGTGTTGAGCAAGAGAGACATGATGTTTGTTTACTGGTAAAGATCAAATAAACAATAACAATAAAATATAATAAAACCTAAGATGGGAAGTCCAAGAGGCTTTGAGGTAACAAGATAAGAAGAATTCAGTTATTCTTGGGAGTGGGATGAGAATTTAAATTGAGATGTAGAGAATGTAAAAGTTGGGGAAGGGATGTTTCAAAGGAAAGAAAATATGGCTTTCTAGCTGTGGGTCCAGCCTCTAAGTTGGCCCCCAATGATCTCTACTGGCTGGTACTCACGCCTACTACAGTCCTCCCCGACACTAATCAGGGTGAGTCTGTGCGCCCAGTAAGTAGAATAGAACAGAAGTAAAGATGTCACTTCCCAGATTACATTATAAAAGACACTGAGATTTCTGTTACGGTCTCTCTCTCACTCTTCTGTGCTCCTGAACTCTTCTCTCTTGGGGAAGTCACGCCATGAGTAGCCCTATGGTGAGAAACTAAAGCTTCCTGCCAACAACCATGGAGTGTGCTTGCAAGCAGGTCCTCTGTGCCCATTCAAGTCTCCAAAGACTGCAGTCCTGGCTGATAGTGTGACTGCATACCGTGTGAGACCCTGATGCACTAACACCCAGCAAGGCTGTTCCCAGATGCCTGACCCTCGTGAGCAGTGAGACAAGAAATGCTTGTTGTTCTAGTCCACTCAGTTTTGGAGTAGTCTGTTACACAGCAACAACTGATAATTAATGCTCTAGCAAACTTTAAAAAAAATGAGAACCATGGAATATGAAGTTTAAAAGAGGGGAGAGCTTTTGTTTAAATGCTATGAGAAAGAGGAATTTTATATAATTTGATGTCCTATTTCTGGAATTATAGGGTGTTAAGTTTCTTCTAAATCCTCTATTCAGTTCATTAAGAATTTGGTGAGGCTGGCCAATTCTCTGTTAGGTCTCAAACAAGTATTAAACGCAGGGACATCGCATACAGTTTGCTTTACTATAATATGATACTAAAAATATAGTATCTGCTCAATAAGTGTTCAATAATGTAGTATATGGGGGCGCCTGGGTGGCTCAGTTGGTTAAGCGACTGCCTTCAGCTCAGGTCATGATCCTGGAGTCCCAGGATTGAGTCCTGCATCAGGCTCCCTGCTCAGCGGGGAGTCTGCTTCTCCCTCTGATCCTCTTCCCTCTCACGCTCTCTGTCTCTCATTCTTTCTCTCTCAAATAAATAAATAAAATCTTAAAAAACAAAAAAATAAAAAAAATAATGTAGTATATGGTATATGTATGTGTGTGTGTATATATATATGCATTTATATGCTCGGTTAAGAAAGCAAAGGGCTGGCTTATGTAGTAAGTACAACTGACAAGACAAATCAGATCATAGGGGCGCTTGGGTGGCTCAGTTGGTTAAGCGACTGCCTTCGGCTCAGGTCATGATCCTGGAGTCCCGGGATCGAGTCCCGCATCGGGCTCCCTGCTCGGCAGGGAGTCTGCTTCTCCCTCTGACCCTCTTCCCTCTCGTGCTCTCTGTCTCTCATTCTCTCTGTCTCAGGTAAATAAATAAAATCTTATAAGAAAAAAAAAAAAAAAGAAAGCTCTTTAAAAAAAAAAAAAAAAAAAAAGACAAATCAGATCATAGTTTTTTTAAATCCATACCATTTCACTCTTCAGCAAAGCCAATCCAATCTGGTCGGTGTGAACTTTCCTTCCCATCCCAAATCTCTGCGGTCCGTAGTAATTTACAAACCCTTTATTCTATGAATACAAGAAAATCAATTAATTAGAAGTATATTGTGAGGCACCTGGGTGGCTCAGTCGGTTAAGCATCTGCCTTTGGCTCAGGTCATGATCCCAGGGTCCTGGGATCGAGTCCCGCATCTGGCTCCCTGCTCAGCAGGGAGTCTGCTTTTCCCTCTCCCCCTCCCCCTGCTTGTGCTCTCTCTCATGCTTTCTATCTCAAATAAATAAATAAAATCTTTCTTAAAAAAAGTATATTGTTATGGACTGCATGCCTGTGTTCCCACCAAAATTCATATGTTGAAATCTTAACCTCCAGTGTGATGGTATTTGGAGGTGAGGACATTGGGAGGTAATTAGGTTATGAGGGTAGAGGTCTCAAGGATGGAATTAGTTTCCTTATAAGAAAAGAGCATGGAGGGGCGCCTGGGTGGCTCAGTCGGTTGAGCAGCTGCCTTTGGCTCAGGTCATGATCCCAGGGTCCTGGGATCGAGTGCTGCATCAGACTCCCTGCTCAGCGGGGAGCCTGCTTCTCCCTCTCCCTCTGCCTGCCTCTCTGCCTACTTGTGCTCTCTATCTCTCTGGCAAATAAATAAATAAAATCTAAAAAAAAAGAAAAGATCATGGAGCTAGCTCACTCTCTTTCCACCATGTGAGAATACAACAAGAAGATAAGGCTGGCACCCTGATCTCAGGCTTCCAGCCTCCAGCACTCTAAGAAATAAATTTCTGTTATTTAAAAGTCACCGAGCCTATGGTTTTTTGTCATAGGCCCACAGTGACTACAATAAATAAATATAATTACTGTGTCAGAATACGTAATCAAGTCTTTCTCTTTGTATTTATTTTAAGAAAAGAATACTGTAATCCGCAATACACACATAAGGGCCAAATGGTCTGGGAAATTCTATACAGTTAAAGAACAGAAAGGAGAAAACCAAACAATTAAAAGAAAATAAGACCAACGAAAAAGCTTTAAGATTATGTCAGCTTTCCATTCACATTACTCAAGGGTATGGTGGGATGCAGGACTTGCAGTGCTAAACCAGTGCTGGGATGAACGGTTCACCTAGGACTGGATCTGATCTTTGCCCTGAAGCTCTTTCTGACTTTGAGATGCTTCCGCTGTCTGGAGATGCTGAGAGTAAGAAATAAATTTACTTCAAACCCAGCAAGTCTTGGTTCCTTTATGTATAACAATTCATTTTTTAGTTACCTTAGTTTCTGAGGGCCTGGGCCAAAACAATGACATGGCACCACTTCCCCAGGAATAGAAAATTGTAAATTACTCTGCAACCTTAAAGACATCGGTCAGTGGATAAACATGCTCTCACAAAGAAAACACCAGGTCCAGATGGTTTCTTGAAAGATAAGAGTCTTTCATGCTCACTTTATGAGTATCTCTCATAACAATTATTATTTCAAATTTGGAAAAATAATATCAAATAATATCCTAGAATAACCAGAAGAACTTTAAGTACCCCTTCAAATTACTTAGAGTTGGCTATAACAAAAGGTTTCTAGAAGTCAAAGTTAGAACCCTCTAAAATAAAACTTCAAAGACTTCTTATTTTCAGAATTAAAGGAAAGTTGGCTAAAGTTAGAATCATTCCTAATGGGGATTTTATAATGGGCAGTTGTATATTCATAAATTCTGAATGAAAGATAGGCAATAAATGCTATGAGAGTTCAGAGAAACTCTCTCCCTTTTTAAAAGGATATCATTTTAATAACAGTTTTTTGAGGGGGGAAAAAAGAATTTTAGATAGGTCTAGGAAAAAAGGGAAAAAACCACCATATAAAGAATATACAATCAGGGGCGCCTGGGTGGCTCAGTCGTTAAGCATCTGCCTTTAGCTCAGGTCGCGATCCCAGGGTCCTGGGATCGAGCTCCACATCGGGCTTCCTGCTCAGCGGGGGGCCTGCTTCTCCTTCTCTCACTCCCCCTGCTTGTGTTCCCTCTCTTGCTGTGTCTCTCTCTGTCAAATAAATAAAATCTTAAAAAAAAAAAAAAGAATATACAATCAAAGAGTGTCTATACACAGACAAATGTGAATTTAGAAAATCTGTAGTTGGAAGTCATTTTCCTGACTATAAGGCATAATAGTGATTAAAAACCAGTTTTGCTTGTTTATTTTCCTTTGGAGAGGAATAAAATTGTGTAAAAAGGTCTTTGTGGTCAGAATCTTAGATGACTGTTTCTCAGTGTTAGCTGTAGAGTAAAATCACTTAGGGAGTTTTAAAAAAAATACTAATAACAAAAGCTGCATTCCCAAATGTTCTTATTTAATTGGTTCGGGGGTAGGGATTGACTACTGAGATTGCCTAGAAGCATCCCAGGTTGAGGATTACTGGTCTAGATCAGGGGTTGTCAAATTACTAATGGCCCACAAGTCAAATGTGGCCAACACTTATTTTTGTAAATAAAGTTTTACTGGAACACAATCATGCTCATTCATTTATATATGGTCTATGGCTGCTTCCACACAAGGGCAGTAGAGTGGCTTCAACAGAAACCATATGCCTACAAAGCCAAAAATATTTATTATCTGGCTCTTTACAGAAAAAGCTTGCTAACCCACAGTCTAGATGATCAGACTGAAGGCTATGGCATATTTAGATGCCTGGAAAATATCACTTATATATTTATGTTAAATAGTATTTATTGTAAGACAGAATAAAATGTGTATGATTTACCATTTGTATACATTGAAAAAAATTCACAATTAGATTGAAAAGAAAAAAAAGATTATGCATAATTCTGATAAGTAATGTAACTATTTACCAAAGATTTCCTGAAAAAATTACTGAACAAAATTTCCAAAATTAATCCCTTTGCCTAAAATACTATTCTATATGGCATGTGCTAAAAAAACAAACATACAAACAACAACAAAAAACACCTCTCTTCTGATGCAGATAGCCCCCCCCCACTCCGGGTAACTCTATATATTTTTAAAATTACATTAAAGTTTTTTTTTAATACAAAAAAATGTACTAAGAAAATTAAAAATAAAAGAAATTGTCCTAATTATCATTTTTTTAAATAATGACATATGCACATAAAAAGAAAAGGTACAAAAGAAAAAGAAGTTTCCCTTCTTGCCTCAGCGTAAAGAGAAGGCCTATAAAGATTTTCCTGTAACACTATTTTAAAATTAAGTTTTCTTACCTTAACATTTTCTATTGCCTCCAAAATTCTCTCTCTCAGGTTTGAAGAATCATTTATTTGGTTTCTTAAATTTCTGATGGTAATATCAAAGTGATTTCCCTTGAGCTGACCGAGTCTAAGGGAATCATCTACAGATCGAATATTAAACACATTCATTCTTTTCTTTTCGATTTCTTTTTCAATATTTTTCAACCTATAAATGATAAATCATATAGACTCATTAAATCTTACATTTAAAAATTAATATAAGGTTTAAATGACAGTTGCCAGACAACCACTTATATCAGAACACTAAAAATTTTTTTGGAATTCAAAAGGTAATGCTATTTCAACAAATGTGCACTAAAAAACCCATTACTATAGGATTATATTAACAGAGTTACTTTATGACCTGAAATAATTCAATCATTTAAAATCTGCCACTTCTCAAAGTTTGCCTTAAAACTACCTACATTTTCAGTGTAAATTGAAGACATAACACTATTTAGAAGATAATCAGATTATTAAGGCAGGATGTGCTGCTCAATAAGCTTTTAATCAATTAATTACTATTGATAGGGAGGTTAATATGCTCCTAGTGTTCTAAGTTTTTAATCTCACATTTATTTATTTGATGCAATAAGAAAGTAAAGTTCTATCTTATAAAGTAATGTTTTATTACCTCTCTGGAGTCACTTTTCTAACAACCATTGCTTGATAGGTGATGGCTTTCTTGTCTTTTAGGCCTGCATAACTAAAATCTGAAGGAATCACACCAAGTTTGATAGCTAAAAAACCAAGTGCTTCAAACATTTCCAGATTTTCTTTTCGTAGGGTAAAAGCTGAAACAAACAAACAAAAATCCCAGATTACACACACACACACACACACACACAGCTATGATACATCAACTACATTCTTAGTAGACTAATAGATTAATATAATGAATCAAATTTTTAATATAAGTATTTTTTAACAAGATATAAAATCAGTGTCTTAGATTTCAGCAGTCATTTGAAAAATGCTAATTGGCTCACGAAAGGCTTATAGAAAAAACATCTAAATCTCTTACTTTGGCATTTATATCTGACCCCAGTCTCACTTTTCAGTCTCCGCACGTATATCCTGTATGACACAGAGAATGCCTCAGAATCCGTGGATGGACTAGAGCCTTCCACAGCTTTGTAGTTTCTCACATTTGAATCCTCTGTTTAAAATGTGTTCCTTCCATTTTACTTGCCACACTTGTATTTATTCTTCATGATCCAACAGTAGCAGCAGTTCTCCCTTAAGTTCTTCCCAGGTTCCCAAGACTGAATGCTCCTAAAGCAGGGATCATGTTTGTTTTCTCAACTGTTATACCCACAGTCTAACACACACTAACTATTCAAATAATTGTTGAATGAATACATAAACTCCACAAGGTGCTGATTACACAAAATTGCATGTCTCCACAAGTTGTCATTATCAATATCATGACACTTGCCACTATGCATTATAATTTCTCTCTTTATGTTTGCCCACCCCATAAATTGGGAGCTCCAAGCCAGCAAACCAACAGATAAAACGGCACTTGCTTTGTGGTAGATGCTTAAAATGTCTACTAGATGACAGGGTGGGAGTGAGATTGGGAAGGTAGGGAGAAGGAACAAGCCCAGTAACAACTACCACCAAAGAAGTTCCCCAATATGCTGGCCTATAAACCAGCCAGCACTGATAATAACAAAATACCGCAACCCACAGTTCACAATGTTTACATATAAGATACATCAAACTACTGCCCTTTTCCCTCTAATCATGAAAAGGAAATTCAGGGTTTTTTGCAGAATAATTTATATTTTGTTCAACTGCTATAATTGTCATCCGCAGCTACAAGGGTCTCCCCGAATAGTGAATACTCTAAGAAAAATGAACGTTAAACATAAACGTTGATTCAGGAAGTAGAAGGATGTGAAATGTATATATGTATCTATCTATCCATCTATGAATATATAAAATAGCTAAACAAGTGCTTATAATAACCACATTTTAGAATATCATACAGTTGTTTAAAAGATTGGGGAAGATCGGGCGCCTGGGTGGCTCAGTTGGTTAAGCGACTGCCTTCGGCTCAGGTCATGATCCTGGAGTCCCAGGATCGAGTCCCACATCGGGCTCCCTGCTCAGCGGGGGTCTGCTTCTCCCGCTGACCCTCTTCCCTCTCGTGCTCTCTGTCTCTCATTCTCTCTCTCTCAAATAAATAAATAAAATCTTTAAAAAAAAAAAAAAAGATTGGGGAAGATCTATATATTTATATCTTCATATGAATAACCTCTAGAAACATGATAACAGCAGGTTTCAAAAATACACACAGTGCATATAATTTATGTGAAAAGTGTTAAAATCTATAATGCAATGTTGTATATTTTCAATGTTTGAATTTTTACAAGAAAAATATTTTTTACTATGTTTAAGAATTGTTAAAGTATAAACAAACAGCTATAATTTCTGAAGAACATTCAAGCACTATCCATTACTTTCTAGATTTATTTTTACCACTAAGGCTGTTATTTTTGTACTATCCATACAGCTCCCCAGATTTCTCGAAATTTTCTATTGCAGCAGTGATAAGTTAAATGTATTATGACCTCTGTTATTCTTAAAGAACTGATAAAAGAGGTACAAGAAAGGAGAGAATCATACAAGCTAATTCTGTGTGCTAAATCACAATTTGTTCTTTACACTTTCAGGGTATCTTAACCAAATAGATTCTAATATAAAACTCTGATTCCAGGACAGCTGTTTATATCTCTTGTTTCAAATAAAATGAAATTAAAAGCCCATATTTAAAATGTAGAGAAATTACAACCTCAAAATATCAGCTTTTGTCATGATAGGATTTAATTACAAAGTTTAAATAAAATGATTTCAGAAGATGTGCTAGGCTAAGGATATAATGGTCAATAAAACAAAAATGGTCCCTGCCTTGGAAGCATTCAGTCTTAGGAGGCTGAAAAGAATCTGAGGAAATGTTGCTGTTCTGGGGGTTTAAAGAATGAAAAGAAGTATGGCAAACAGCCAAAGCAATAAGATCAAAATATCAAATATTTCAATATTTGTAGGATTTGTGGGACTCTATTATTTTATGGGGCCTATAATGTTCTCCCTTTTCCAACTATATACCTGTGTGAAGCTGAGTTTTGTTCCTTTGATTCGATCAAAACAAGAAATTCCAAAAGATTGAATGCAAGAACAGATATGAGAATCAAGCTGACTTTTATTAAGTCAGATATTAGAAAGATTTGCAGAACTATAAAACAATGCCTCTTGTTACTAATTTTTAGTTGAAAAATATGGTTATTTTTCATTAAAAATTGTTTTCATGTTAATAGTAATAGGTTACTTTAAACAAATTCATATTTTTGGATTTTCTGGGGTTTTTGTAATTGAAGTATAGCTGACACACAATATTACCTTAGTTTCACATATACAACATGGTGGTTCAACAATTTCTCTGTTTTAATAGGTTAGATATCAATAGGTAATAACCACACAAATAAAAGTTGTTTGGGGTCTACAATAACTTATAAGAGCTATACTCTTCAGGTGTCCTAGAACCAAAACTTTTGAGAGTCAATTAAGAATAACATGAAAAAATATAGGTAGTCCCTCAAATATATCAAATCTGTGGAACTAGACAGGAGTCACTAAGATATCTTAAGAGTAAAAGAAATGCAAAATTTGGTCAACTGTTGCAGTGGGCTGGCTAGGTGTTACAAACTTTTCAAAGTAGACCAGGAAACTGTTCTACATAGAAGGTGGCCAAGAAACCAATCCATAAAAGTTGTAAAGTTCATGTGTTTGATAAGTGGAATTTGATATGTCAAATCTGTCGCTGACAATCTGGGCATGTCACTCACTAGTTGTTAAGCAAGCTCAGCCATGTAGGAAGGAACCTCCAGATTGTCTGAAATTATATCATTTGTTGCTGGTCAGCCTTAGTGCATAAGCATTTTTTTTCATTTGTGATGATTTAGAACTTAAATACGAGTATTTAGGAGAATCAAATCCATGATTTCAGTATTTGTGTTAATGAATCTCTATCTTATATACTTGGAATGTTTAAGAGAATGAGATGTACCTAATTCTAATTATAAATGTCTAACTGATTTATATTTGTCTTTTTACATTGAAATCTCACTAAGTTAGTAAATAATATGGGAACACAAGGAAAACTTAAAGGCCACCAAATTTATACTTTTAATTTATAAGATTTATAACATTTTCTTGATGACTTGGAAAAAGTGAAGTGCTTAAAAAGAAAATCAACTATGCTAAATTTTAAAATTCAATTTCCACTTCTAGCCATGTTAGAATAATTGGTACTAGATATGATCTTCCATGATAAACAGATAGAAAGCTAGACAAAACATAGGAAATACCTGTTTTCAGACACTAGAGAAACAGGCAGCACAGAACTGTGATTCAAAAAGAAAAGGAAAACAAAAGAAGTGAGCCTAAAATACTGTGGTTTTTTTGCCTAGAGATAGATACTTTCTAGAGGAATCCAGGTAGAACAAAGCGGTTATGCTGAATTAAAAGGGTTAGAGGTTAGAGTTCAGGAAGGCTGAGTAGGCTGGAACTCACAAGGCAGAGTTCTAGATAAGAGGAAGCTGTGTATGCACAGAGAGTTCCAGAAATCTACATAGGTGATCTCTTGAGGTATTTGCTTATTAGTGATCTGCACATGCCTAGGATTAATTACTATATACTATTTATATAATATTGCGTAACAAGTCACCCCAAACCTTAGTGGCTTACAATGTTCACTTATCTCTCATAGTACCTGTGGGTCAGGAATTCAAGAGCACTGTGGTTTGGTGGTTTGAGCTCAGGCTCTCCCTTGAGGTTGCAGTTAGATGTGGCTGGGGCTATAGTTATTAAAAAGCCTGACAGGAGCTGGAGGATCTATTTCCAAGGGGACTCCCTCCCATGGCTGACAAATTGGTGCTGGTTACTGGCTAGAGGCCTCAATTCTCCAGTGTGATGCCTAGATACCCTCACAATGAGCAATCCAAGAAACAGGCAAAAAGTAGAACACTTTTTATGATCTAGCCTTAGAACTCATACACCATCACTTCTGCCATATTCTACTGGCCACAAAAGGCATTTGTGTGAACACCAGGAGAAGAGCACCGAGAATCTTCTTGGGGTTGAGAACAAGTATCCATCTTCTGGCTCTAAGACTATTAGTCCCACTACATACACCCCAAATTCAAAATACACTCATTCCTTCCTGAGGCCCCCAAAACTCACACCATAAAAACAGCTCAAATTCTAACATTTTTCATCTAAATCAGGTCTAGATATAGACAAGGCTGCTTGAGTACATATCAAATTAGAATCCTCAAATACAATTTCTCTTAATATGAAGGCTAAGAAGGACTGCAACACGAAGAGACAACTCTGCTTTTCACACACCTTACAATGTTCAAACACACATAGGACAAGTGCTATACACTCTTTATTTAAACTGGGAGAAAACTGGAGGAGAGATCTAATTAAATATCAAGGACATGCAGGAGAAACCACAGAAGGATCATACTGTAATAGTAGAACTATATGACACCTCTAGAGTAAAGCCTACTCTGGCCCTCCCTTAATAAAATTCAAAATGAAGCCTCAAATAGATCTACAAATTACTTCCTTCCTGTTAAAACAAAGTTCAACACTCTTTAAATGGAGATAATATAATCCAAACTCTCAACAAGGTAACATTCACAAAGTTTGACCCCCCCCAAAATATTACTAAACATGCAAAGAAGCAGGAAAATATGACCAATAACCCAAATAAAAGTCATTCACTAGAAACACATCCGGGAATGAGTGATAGAATTAGCAGACAAATATTTCTTAAATATCTATTAAAAACAGGCTCAAAGATTATAGGAAAAAATGAATATAAGTTGAAGACCTAAGAAAGAACCTAATGAAACTTCTAGAGCTAGAAAATGGAATTCTTAAAATAAAAATTTCATTGGATGCTTAAATCTTTCATATAATTTCTCCTGCAAAAAAGTATTCTAGGAAAATGGTTATGGTGCTGTCTCAAAAAATTAAATATATGTTACCATATGACCCAGCAATTTCACTTCTGGGTATATACCCACAGAACTGAAAACAGGGAGTTGAACAGGTATTTTTACAGCCACGTTCATGGCAGCATTATTCACAACAGCCAAAAGTTAGAAACAACCCATGTCCATTGGTAGATGAGTGAATAAAAAAAAGAGGTATACATACATACAATATTATTCAGCCTTTAAAGGAAGGAAATTCTAAGACATGTATAATATAGATGAATCTTAAAGATTTTCAGTTAAGTGATAGGTGCCAATCACAAATTGGCAAATATTTTATGATTCCACTTACATGAGATAACTAGAGTAGTCAAATTTATAGAGACAGAAAGCAGGATGGTGGCTGCCATGGCTGGGGGGAGAGGGGAAAGGCGAGAGTTATTATTTAATGGGTATACAGTTTCAGTTTGGGAAGATAAAAAAGTTCTGGAGATGGATGATGGTAATGGATGTACAACAATGGGAACATACTTAATGCCCCTGAGCTGTACATTTAAGAGTGGTTAAAATGGTAAATTCTGTTATGTATATTTTATAACAATAAAAAGAAAAAGTTTTTTTAAGTGTTCTTTTTATTTTTTTATTTTCTATGTGACCACTTAAGGGTTTTTATTTGCATTTAACATTTAAAACACTGAAACGGTACAAACTGAGAGGTATAATAGTTTTGTTTACACTAGGATATTCATTTTTATTTTTTTACTACCAAGATAATGTATAACAAATTTAATTTAAAAAATTTTCATTGTCTGCATGTCTGTTCTCATCATCATTATTACATGTTTTGTTTCATATCTCTTGCTGTATTAAAATAATCTTGACACCTTGGGGCAATGGCTACTTTTTAGATAGGCCTATTTATTAAGAATTTTTTTTTATATGAGTTATTTTTGTTCTTACAAAAGGTTGGCCTGTGCAAAATCTGGGCTAGGCATACTTTACCTTGGACTTTTTCTTTGTTCTTGGACTTGTAGATATCCCAATATCTCCATACGATTCTCTGGTGAACCATCAATTCCTCCCCTTAATAAATCCCTCCAATTATTCATAGTTTTTGTAAAACTAATTTAAACTAATACATAAAAAGTTTCCACAATTTTTAGTTCAGTAATTCAAATTAATACTGTTAGAATTTCAAGTAGTATAAAACCTGTAACTGCTTAAATAACTTACCAGTAATTCTCCCTTCCACATTTAAAGCTACTTTTGTTTTTCCTTCACAATAGATTTATCTGTTACCATTTACTGCATGCCTCATGTGTCAAGAGCTGTACTAGCAGCTCTTTCATATAAGGCAAGTCACATACCAGACAGAAATTTTCAGGAGAGAAGACACCAACATTTGAATAACTATTATATATTAAAATTTTCATTAATTATTTCATTTAATCATTAGAATATCATTGTGAATTAGGCTTTACTATTACCCCATTTTTTAAAGTACAACCAAAAGTTACAAATTGCTAAGTAATTTGCCCGTGGTATTATTTTTTTCCAGCTTTACATTTGTGGAAACTAAGTCTTTTATTTTTTTAAAGATTTTATTTATTTATTTGACAGAGAGACAAAGAGCACATGTAGGCAGAGCGGCAGACAGAGGGGGACGGAGAATCAGGCTCCCTGCTGAGCAGGGATCCCAGGATCCCAGGATCACAACCTGAGCCCAAGGCAGCCGTTCAACCGACTGAGCCACCAAGGCGCCCCAGAAACTAAGCCTTAAAGAGATTTAAAAGTTCATAAATCTTTATATGAACTGAAGTCATAATATAAAATGAAACCCACATAGATTCAAGGTCTAATCTCTTCATTTATACCACAGAGTCCCTACACAGTACAATCCTGTTTCTATGCCACATGCAATCTGTGCAAATTTGGGCTGCTGCTTTCATCCTAAAAGCTTTCCTATATAAGGCCAATATTTCTGATGAACATAGGTGCCAAAATCCTCAACAATATCCTAGCAAACCAAATCCAAAAACATTCATTAAAAAAACATCATTCACCACAATCAAGTGGGATTTATTCGTGAGTTGCAAGCATGGTTCAATATTCACAAACCAATCAAAGTAATACATCACATCAATAAGAAAATGGATATGAACCATATGATCATTTCAAGAGACACAGAAAAAGCATTTGACAAAGTACAACATCCATTCATGATAAAAATCCTCAACAAAGTAGGTTTAGAGGGAACATACTTCAACATAAAAAAGGCCATATATGAAAAACCCACAGCTAACATCATTCTTAATGGGAAAGAACTGACAGCCTTTCCCCTAAGGTCAGGAATGAGACAAGGATGTCCACTCTTACCACTTTTACTCAACATAGTACTGGAAGTCCTAGCGACAGCAATCAAACAACAAAAAGAAAAAAAAGGCATCCAAACTGGTAAGGAAGAAGTAAAACTTTCATTCTTTGCAGGTGACATGATAATATATATAGAAAACCTGAAAGACTCCACCAAAAACTTGCTAGAACTCATAAACAGATTCATTAAAGTCACAGGATACAAAATCAACGCACAGAAATCTGTGGCATCCCTATACACCAATAATGAAGCAGTAGAAAGAGAAATTAAGAAAACAATCCCATTTACAATTGCACTAAAAATAATAAGATACCTATGAATAAACCTAACCAAAGAGGTGAAAGACCTGTATTCTGAAAACTATAAAACACTGATGAAAGAAACTGAAGATGACATGAAATGGAA
Source organism: Leptonychotes weddellii (assembly GCF_054177405.1). Taxonomy (NCBI): domain Eukaryota; kingdom Metazoa; phylum Chordata; class Mammalia; order Carnivora; family Phocidae; genus Leptonychotes; species Leptonychotes weddellii. Next base: position 97,289,436 of record NC_138373.1, read on the forward strand.
AGACAATCTGTGCTCATGGATTATAAGAACAAACATTGTTAAAATGTCTATTCTACCCAAAGCAATCTGCACATTTAATGAAATCCCTATCAAAATATCAACAGCATTTTTCACAGAACTAATCCTAAAATTTGTATGGAACCACAAAAGACCCTGAATAGCCAAAGCAATCTTAAAAAAAACAAAACAAAACAAAAAACTGGAGGCATCACAATTCCAGACTTCAAGTTATATTACAAAGCTGTAGGAATCAAAACAGTATGGAACTGACACAAAAATAGAAATGTACGTCAATGGAATGGAATAGAAAACCCAGAAATGAACCCACAATTATATGGTCAATTAATCTTCAAAAAAGCAGGAAAGAATATCCAATGGGGAAAAGACAGTCTCTTCAACAAGTAGTGTTGGGAAAACTGGAGAGCTACATGCAAAAGAATGAAACTGGACCACTTTCTTACACCATATACAAAAATAAATTCAAAATGGATGAAAAACCTAAATGTGAGACCTGACACCATAAAAATCCTAGGAAAGAGCATAGGCGATAATTTCTCTGACATCAACTGTAGCAACTTTTTTTCTAGAGAGGTCCCCTGAGGTAAGGGAAACAAAAGCAAAAATAAACTACTGGCACCACATTAGAATGAAAAGCTTCTGCACAGCAAAGAAAACAATCAACAAAACTAAAAGGCAACCCATTGAATGGGAGAAGATATTTGCAAATGACGTATCTGATAAAGGTTTAGTATCCGAAATATATAAAGAACTGATACAACTCAACACCTAGAAAACAAATAATCCAATTTATCAATGTGCAGAAGACACACAAACAGACATTTCTCCAAAGAAGACAAACAGATGTGTGCCTGGGTTGCTCAGTCAGTTAAGCAACCAACTCTTGATCTCAGCTCCTGGTCTTGGTCTCAGGGTCATGAGTTCAAGCTCTGTGGAGTCTATCAAACAAAAAGAAAAGAAAAGACGACGACGACGATGATGACGATAACAGCCAGCTGGCCAACAGACACATGAAAAGATGAAAAATGTTCACCATCACTTATCATCAGGGAAATGCAAATCAAAACTACAATGAGATATCACCTCATACCTGTCAGATTAGCTAAAGTCAACAACACAAGAAACAACAGGTGTTGGCAAGGATGTGGAGAAAAAGCAACCCTCTTGCACTGTTGGAGTAGCCACTATGGAAAACAGTATGGAGTTTCCTCAAAGAGTTAAGAATAAAACTACCCTATGATCCAGCAATCTCACTACTGGGTATTTACCCAAAGAATAGAAAAATAATTCAAAGGGATACATACACCCCCACATTTATAGCTGCATTATTTACAATAGCCAAGATATGGAAGCAACACAAGTGTCCATTGATGGACTGATGAATGGATAAAGAAGAGGTTGCATAGACATACAATGGAATATTACTCAGCCACAAAAAAGAATGAAATCTTGCCATTTGCAGTGACATGGATGGTGTTAGAGTAATGCTAAGTGAAATAAGCCAGTCAGAGAAAGTCACATACCATATGATTTCACTCATATGTGTAATTTAAGAAATAAATGAACAAAGGCGGTGGGGAAGAGAGAGACAAACGAAGAAACACTCTTAACTATAGAGAACAAACTGCTGGTTACCAGAGGGGAGGTTGGTGGGGGATGGGTGAAATAGATGATGGGGATTAAGGAGAGCACTTGTCATGATGAGTACTGGGTGATTAAAATAAAAACTTAAAAATAAATAAAACAATGTGTTTAACCAGGAAAAAAAAAACAACTTTGCTGTATCTATAAAACAAGACCATGGGAAATACTTCCCGTCCTTCATGTAGGATATAGGCCAATTAGACCTGGTCAGCCAAACTTGTAGAATAAGATTTCATAAGTTCCATCCAGGCCTAGGAATTGAATATATCTGCTAAAACAGTGATTTTCAAAATGTGGTCCCCAGACCAAGTAGAAAAAGCACCACCTGGGAATTTCTGAAAGCCCTGCCCCAAACCTTCTAAATCAGAAACTCTGAGAATAGGGCTCAGAAATCTGTTTAACAAGCCCTTTTGGTGACTTTTAATGCATGTTAAAGTTTCAGAACCTCCTCTCTAAAAGAGTAACTGAACAAAGAGGGAGCTCCTTGTAAGGAGGCTCTTTACCTCGGGTACTGAAGTTCAATTGTTTAGAAAACAAGGTGTTCTCTTCACTTTCCCAAGCAAAGCAGACATATTATACTTGTCTGAGTACTTAATTTTAATTAAAATAACTTCAAAAATATGAAATCAAGATTTATCTCCAATAAAACTTATTAAACACAAAATAACTCCTTCAACTTTATACATTTGTGACTATGTTAACTATAAGCACTGTGTTAACCATACTTTGATTAATAAGGTTAATTCGCAAAATTAGTGTAATTTGAAAGGCCTTAGCTTCCACTAAAAACTAGACCCAAATATTTTTTCCGACATCCCTCTGGTTAAGTCTATTTAATTCATTTGAAATTATTCATCTTTCACACAATTTTAACTAACTTTATCAATGAAAATGGTAATGATTTATTACATTACCTGTGTATATAACTTTTTGATCCCGGCATTCAAAAAGAGACCTTTTCCTGTGTTTGTGTGTTTTTTCCCGAAATCTTACTGTTATCGCTACATTTGGATTACCGGCATTGTAACTGAGTTCAGGGAAAGATTTGGTTTCCACAAGGTTTCCAAACTTTTTGTTGACAAAATGGTGGACAGCTTTTCTGTGGTCTTTGTTTGTGTCAGGTTTAAAGGTAAATTTTGAATTTTCTTTCTTTGCATCCAGATATTTAAAAAAGTCAAATGCTTCTTCTTCAGACACCAAGTGACAGAGTTCCTTATACTCAAGATTTGGTTTTACAACAATCTCACTGTTTTTACCAACGGTTATTAAAAAGGGGAATTTCTGCCTAACAGCACTATGCAAAATAGCCCTCTGGTTTTTGTCAAGGATTCTGCCTAATGAGAATTCAGGAGATGATCCAATTAGCTCAGTTTTAGAATTCCACTTCTCTTTTACATCACAGGCAAAGTGATTCAGTAATTCGTTAGTTTTTTCATCTAACAAGTTGCTTAAAACATCAACTTTTTCTTCACCTTTGGAAGTTCCATCATTGATAGTATCTTCCTTTTCTGAAGCAGACTGATGATTTTGGTCATCATCAGAGCACCCAGTGACAATATTGACTTCTTGGTTGCTTCCCTCTTTAAAGGATAAATTCTGAAAATCAAGTTTTGTTTTTTTGGCAAAATTATTTGGCTCAGGTAGTACTTTACTAATCCATTCATTAGTGGCCTTATTAACTAACTGTCCCTGTTCATCGATCTCTATAACAACAAAGTCACTTGGTGAGCTTTTTATAGTGCCATGAAATCCAAGATGATCAGTAATGAAACACAAAGAACTAAACCTGACTCTAAAATCTGTATCCTCTTCCATTCTTAAATAACAATGCCTACAAAAGAAAGAAAGAGGCAGTTACCAGAAAGAATAGTTATGGATAACAAAAAAGAAATGTATTTGCAGGACTTATTTTTCTTTCTCCCTTTCAATCCTGAGTTCCCTTAAGAGACGTTAGCAATTTATTTCTATATATCATGTGTATTTTGACCCTTCTATACCAAGATGAATTAACAGGCAATCTTTTCTGGTATAACTGATGATTTGCAACTTCACTCTTCACCCACTCCAAGCTTCCATCCATTATCCAGGATTAAAATGGATCAGTTTCAAGTTTACTTTAAAAATACCACTTGTAGGCCCACAAAGAAAAGACCAGAACATAGGACTTAATGATTTGTCTAAATCCCATCCCTGAAAATTTCCAGCTAATTCCGGAGAATTTGTGGCTAGATTTTTATATATTAGGGGTTGGAGATGAGAGAAGGGACCAGAAGACAGGAAGAAATAGTCCAAATTGATAGATAAATGAAGTTCTAAAAACCAACCTGCAATTTATTAATTAATTAATTTAATTAATTAATTTAACTTAAATTAATCCTGAACCTTAAACCTTCTTGACAACCCAGTTATAAACTTTTACAGATACAAACTTTTGATGTTGACCCACAGGAAAATTCCAACCATGCTACTGGCATCAGAGAGAAAAAAACTTTTCAGATCTTCTTGAAGCAGTAGATAAGAGAATAATCCTCTGAAGAAGCCTTTATTCATTCTTCACACAGCCTATGGCTACCATACCAAACAGAGCTACATGAAAGACAAAATGCCCAGGGACCACATACTACTCACATATAACCACACTCTCTAGGTAATTCATCATCATCTGAACCTTCATCCCATTTCTACAATGTATTCTACTAATCTGAACCAATCTAGTAAACTTCCCCCGGATCATGCCACGTAGAAATCACAGCAAAGTCTCTATAACCTAATTTCCTAGACTACATAAGGATATGTTTATTTCCTCCATTCCTTAATTTCCTGCACAGTCTCCTCAGTTTCTTGTCATAACTGAAACCTGGTTATTTCCCTTCGCTGCTGCTTCTCTAGTCCTCTCAAGTGAAGGTTATTTTTCCTTTCACACCCACCTACCTTAGGACCTGGAGGATGTAAATATGTTTATTTGCCACTGCTCCAAACCATTTCTCTCTACCCTACCTGCCCCAAATCCCAACTCCTTTGAGGTTCATGCAATCAGGCTTTACCATCTGCTGGCATCCTCTCTTTGGTCCCCAGAAGACTCCTCTTCATTCACTGATGATTTTAACACCTCCCTCAATGTCTTCCTACTCAACATGACTTCCATGTCCATCTATATGCATCATCTACTTGTTCCTTGATTCCTTGATCTCAACCTCAACCCACTTCCACGCCATCTTGGTCATAACCTTGACTTTCTCATCACCAAAAATTACATCAACTTTAAGCATCTGGCTCTCTGATTACTCTTGCTGTCCTTCCATCATTTAGTACTCCCATCTTAGAAATTCTTACACATTGTGAAGGCCTCTAATCTCTTCTACTTAACTAGTCCACTATTGTCCATTCTCCACATGGCCAGAATGATGATTTGAAAGGTAAATTAAATATCACAATCCTCTTTAAAACTTCTAATCACATTGATAATGAAATCCAAATTACTTACCCTGGCTTCCAAAGACTTCTAGGATTCTGGACTCTATCTATTCTCTAAATTTATCTTGTACCCTTTCCCCATTACCCACTACACTCCAACTACACTGGCCTTCTTCAATTCCTTTGTGTTAACCCTTCCTGATTAAATTAGTCATTCCTCAATCACATTCTCATAGAGGTCGTCCCTGACTAATAAAGTAAAGGAACCAGCAAGACACTCTCTTCCCCCAAACCCTACTCAACTTTCTGCACAGTATTTCTATCTAATAATTTTATTATTTACGGTATATCTCTCCCAACTAGAATCTTAGCTCTATGGGAGCAAGTGCCTTGTCTGCCCAATTCACTGATTATCTCACATTTAAAACAGTGTCAAGGACAGAGTAAGCATGCAATCAATACTGACTGAATAAATGAATAAATGAAACAACTACTACAAAATAAGAGCTGTAAGAGTAAAAAGGAAGAAAAAAGGGATCACTTTTGCCTATGATAATCAGAGAAAGCGTAATACAAGAAGTGGCCATTTAAGTCCTCAAAACGATTCAAGACATAGAATAAGGTAGAGACATATCGTAAGTACATACAAACAAAATATACAATGTGTTAGGGGAAATTGAACAGCCCAGATACAAGAGCAGTAGGAGAAAAAGTTTTGTAGTACAGTTCTGGAAAATACAGCTCGGATTAGAGCCAAACTGCCAGACAGTGAATGCCCTACCAAGAACTTAGAATCCGTTGAGTGGTCAACATATAGCTACTGGAGGTGTTTGAGTAGAAAAATGACACAATCCAAAAAGATGTTTTAGTAAGATGAATGATGGCACCGAGTAGATGAATGTGATGAAGAATTCCAAAAGTTGGAAAGCAATGTGATCAAGAGCAGTTTTAGTATTGTCCTTGTAAAGAATAATGATGTACTCTTTCCCCAGTAGAAGGAAGAAAATATGAAGACATTCTACTACTGGGTTAGCTAGAACACCTTGGGAAGAACGTAATGTTCAGGGAATTACAACGGGCATCTTAGTAAAAGAGCGGAACTGAGCTGGACGGAGCCAAGGAGCCCACGTGGAGTTAAACACAAATAGGCAGTATTCCTACACAGCAGATTTCTTGACAAGGGTACGGGGCGGAGAGGAGTGGGTAGTTTGGCTGACCCAAGGTTGGGGAATTGGTGGTTGAGGGCAGATCTGGGGAGATGTTAGAAATGCAGCAGGTAGCGTTTTACCCTCATGCTCTTCCTTCAAACGCCAACGCTCAGCTGCAGTCACTCCTATTTGCTTTCTGTCACCAATTCTCAGAACTAAAGTCTCTGGCGGGGTTGCCTTCTGGTGCATCAGAAGTACCCCTAGCACACCAGTGGCTCCACCTGCTTCTTCTCCCTCCACTACCCCCGCCTGTCCCAACGCCGATACTAGCCCATGTCCCCTTCCTCTTGCGGGCAAAAAGCCGGGGTCCCAAAGCTAATCTCATCACTGCCCCCCACAGAAGCCCCGCATCTTGCAAGAAGTTCGACCCGGTCTACCTCATGTCCAGGTTAAGGAATTCCTGGGCACAATGCTGTGCGCATGTCCGGAAGTCCTAAAATACTTAGCCTCCGACAGCGGCGTACTTAAAGGGGCAGGCTCACGCTTAAAGAAGAGTCTTAGGCGAGACCTGGGATTTCTCACGCTGCGAAGCCGCCTGGAAGCTCAAAGAGGAGGGACGGGGCGGGGCGGGGCGGGGCCTAATAGGTTGGGCCCCGCCCCGCCCCGGTGCTCTTCCGAACCTGGGTTCCTCCGCAGCCGGCTCAGCTGGGCGGTGCCCGGGCAGTCCTGGCGCCCGGCTACTGCGCAGGTAAGGAATGCCCGCGGTGCGCGTCTTCTTCACAGGTCGTCCGAGGTCTGCGCTCCGGTCTCCATCCCTGTGCCCCAGGGTTGTTGAAGGACGGTTTCGGAAGGAAAATCGCCTTCTATCTTCAAAGTGAGAAAAGTTACAGAGGAAGTAGGTTGTGTGGGCATAGCTTGCTGCAGCGTAAAGACTTGGGTGGGTTCCCGAGGATCAAAAAGTTAATAGGACCTGAGGAGGACGCTGGGGCTTGGAGCGGCGTCACCAAGTCCTTCTGTGGCTCAGTCCGACCTCGCGACGGGTTTCTCAACTCCCAGGCGATGTGTTGCGGGAACCGGTTTACGAAATGAATCTCTTTTCCTGAGAACCAGGAAGTAAGGCCAGCTTTGCGCAGAGATGCTCGTCGCGTGGAAGGCATTCTGGGCCTCCGCAAGATTCTAATTAGCTTGTCACTCTGGCTTCCAAGCTTCCAGGAAATTAGAAAGTGGAGAGGGGTGGAAGGATCAGGTAAGTACCTTATCAGATGGGAAAAGTATACCTGACAGCCTGGAGCAAGAGAGAAAACAGAGGGATAAAAAGCAGACCCTGAGAAAGCGAGAAAACATTTTAGCTATTTGGAATGGGAACCAGGAGCTCAATTACTGCCTGAAAAACCTATCTGCCCAAGGAGGCCTAAGAGTAGAGAATATTAAAGTCTGCCTTTTCCCTGTCTAGGGGTAATCCTTGAAGACATCTGTCAGAAAGTTCGTATTTCTTTTATGCTGTCGTGTTGAACATTCATTTGAAGTTTGCTTTCTACGTCTCCAGTCCAAGCTCCTGATCTTGCGGGCCAAACCTGCTCCATCCGCAGTCTTCTCCATCTAAGTAAATGTCGAGAAACGTTCAGGCCAAAAATCTTGGTGCAATCTCCTCACCCTTCATATCAGCACATGGGATTCTGTTTGCTCTACTTCGGAAAATATCCAGCATCCTAAAACTGCACCTTCCCTGCTACCACTCTGGTCCAAGCCACCAGCACCTCCCCTCTGGATTGTTGGTGTACTCCGCCAATTGGTCTCTCCTGTTTCTCTGCTCTTACTCTGATATCCTTTACTCTCAGCAGCAGCCCCAGTGTCCTTTTAAGACATGAATATAGAGCATATCTCTCCCATTCTCAAAGCCTCCACTGTCTTCTCACTCAGAGGATAAACAAAATCAATACAAAAGCTATAAAGCTTTAGGAGACCTGGTGCCTTACTGCTCTCCTAATCTGCTACTTTCCTGCTCCTTCCTCTCCAGACTTACTATCTCCCTGCTGTTCTCAGTGAGCCCACTTCAGACCTTTATATTTTTAGTATTCCTTTTACCCCAAAACTTCTCCCACAGATATCCCAGTGTCTGACTTTCCCAATTCTTGAGACCTTTAATCACATGGCACTTTCTTATTGAGGCCTACTCTGACTACCCTGTTTTAAAGTGAAACTCCTTCTCTGTTGATTTTTGTCCACTCCACTTGGCACCATCTAGCCTAGTATAGCGTTTATTTGCTTATTGCCTGTCTTTCCCTATTAGAATATAAGGTCTATGAGTTCAGTTATGTTTTTCTTATTTTCCTAATGCTTTATCTCCAGGAACTTGAATCAATATCCAGCACAAAGTATACACTTAGTAAATATTTGCTTTATTTCAATATTCAATATTTTAGAATATTGAAAAACAATGTTTTTTATGTTTTTTAATACATCCAAATATTATATATATTTTTAATATAGCCAAAGCATTTTAAATTACTTCCCATTGAATTAAATCCATGCTTGAGAATTATGTTTAATATATGGCATACCAGCACATATCCCAGTTTGGGAAGGGCAACCCTATATAATTTAATAGGTCCAGAGGGTATCACCAGCTTTTGCTCCTAATGCAGGTGTTGAGTTGTCCAAAAATAAAGACTAATGGATATCTAGCATATTTTGCTTAAGAAAGCATGGGAGTGAATAATGTATTTTAGGGAGGTTATAAATATATTAAAAATATATATATTAAAAATATTTTATTAATAATAAAATAAGACTGCCACTACCTGAAAAGCTTAGCTATATTCTCAGACCTCTTATTTCTACTCTGTCAGTAGCCCCTTACCACTGTTCTGAAAACTGAGCTTAAATACAACTCTGCACATTTCTTTTCTTTAAAAAAAAAAGTTATATAAAAATAACTTCTGCCATAAAATAATTATTGCAACATTTTTAAAAATCACCTAATTATTGATAGGCCCTTTGCATTTGTTGGTTTAAAATCTTACAGCAAGTCTTAGGTATTACCATCTCTGTTTTTCAGATGAAGAAACCAAGGTCCATAGAAATTCAATTATTAAGTCTGGTCACAAGTGGTTTGTGGAAGAGATACATTAGAACCCAAGCCCATGCAACCTCAAAGTCCATCTTCTTCCTCCCCTCTATCCTCTCTTTCATTGATAAGAGTGCTGATGAAGCACCGTCTTAAAACTTCATTAATTCATTTGACAAAAGATTTTTATTTCCTATTTGGGGCACAATACTTTGTTTGAGAACATCCATATAAGTGAGAAGTATTCCACAAGGAAACATTCATTTTAGTATATTTCTCAATTGTCATCTTACCTCATGTTCTTGTCCGAGTTGTCTTGTTTGAAAATATGAATGGTTACCATGAGAATTAATGGCATGAGAAAAGTTATGAAGATATGTATTTATTTACTTGTAAGCAATATATCTTTTTCTACTTCTCTTAATCCTAAGCACACTGAATTCTTGAACACTTTGAAAGAAGTGATACTTTTTAATTTTTTCTGTATAATAATTTATTTTTATTATTGAAAATGCAGAAAAGCAAGTGAAAACAAAACCACCATAAAAATCACCATCAAGAGGTATTCACAGTTAATGTTTTAGTATATGTTCTTCCAAATGTGTGTGTGGTGTGATATGAACATATGTTTAAAGTAAAATTTTAAATTCTGAGATTTAGAACTTATAGGCATACATAGAGAGAGGAGTTGTCAGAAGGCTTTCCTAGTTTTGGTATCCCTATGCCATCACCTCTCCTAGAAATCTGGATATAGGAGAGCTACAGAATTTATCCCTGGTCCTAAGATAGACTTTTTATTCTCAATTTCCTGTATTTTAGCTCTAGCCTTTAGGATTACCAAGCAGTCCTACTTTTACTAGTTTTGTCAATCACATTGTACTTCTTACAATGGAGGGAAATCTAAGTAAAAATAAAGGAAAATAATATGAATGGAGCAACTGCAAAATCTACAGGCAGATATAATTTCTTAATTAAAAAAAAAAATCAGTCTTTCTCACACTCAACAGAAATATTTTGAGTAGCTGCTAAAGCCCAGTTTGGTTGGGTCTCTGCTTAGGAGAGCACACCATCTAGAAGAGAAGGCAGTCACACAAACAATAAAATATGATAATTGTTATACTAGAAGAATGGTGACAGGTTGGAGCAAAAGATATGACTATCAGGGAGAGCCAACAGTGCATTTTGCACTGAGCTTGAAGAAATCATAGGCATTTGCCCTGACCCTCAAAGTGATTGGGCAATTCTTTTACCTAGCCCTAGATGACCTCACCTCCTGCTTCATCAAGAAAATAACATTGTGTGGGAATTCTCCCTCTCCCTTCAAATATGTCTGTATCCAAACCCCTTTCTAGATTTGGAAGAAAAAGTTTCCTTCTTTTCAAGGCTGATGTCTTTACCTATGCTCTGTTCACTATCCCTTTTGTATCTTCAGCCAAGCTTAACTCTTAAATCTTAAGCCAGCAGTTTTCACGGTGTGGTTGAGGTTCCCAAGTCTCTTTCAAGAGGTTCATAGAGTCCAAATCACTTATGGGTAAAAGATTCATTCAGAGTACAATGGATTTTAATGAAACAAAGTTCACTGATACGGTTTCAGATTCCACATTGCAGCTGTTAGGAAATTATCTTTTATCAAGTTTCACTATCATGTCAAAGAGAAATATCTACTACTTTGTGAAAAGGCTATTAAAATTCTGTTTCCAACTCTATGTATTTTCTTCATATATGTCAACCAAATCAATATATTGCAGCAGAGTAAATGCAAAAGCAGATATGAGAATCCAGCTGTCTTCTATTAAGTTGAATATTAAAGTGATTAACAAAACTGTAAAATAATGTCACTCTTCTTTTTATTTTGGAAAATGTAGTTATTTTTATCAAAATATATTATGTATGCTAACATGTAGTACATTCGTTATTTTTGATCAGTTAATGAATAAGTAATTTTTAAATTTTTCAGTGTCAATTTCTAATAAGGTAATTATTGGTAGACATAACCAACATAAACAAAAGCTTTTTGGACTCCACAGAAATTTTTAACAGTGTAAAGGGTATTGAGACCAAATTTGAGAACTGATGCCTTCTCCCTCTCTCTCTCTCTCTCTGTTTCTCTCTCCTTCCCTTCAAAGCCAGATTTCTTGGAAAATACATTTTTACCATTCACTCACTGCTGCATTAAAACTCTTCTTAAGTCACCCAGTTTCCAAATCTAACACACCCATGAGTATTTATTGGACCTCTCTGGGTCTTTTATACTAACCTATCCCCTGCTCTAGAAATCTCTGATATGCTATTGTCCTAGTTTTCTTCTTACCTCCATGGCTTATCAATACTTTTTAAAGGTTCTTCTTTCCCTTCATTTCTTCACAATCTATATGTTCCTAATAGGCAACCTCATATTTACTTGTTGCTTCAACCAATGATTCACTTATGAATATGTAAGAATGCTCACATAGTAAGTATTCTTTACCTAAACCTTTCTCCCATGCTTCAGACCATATATCCAGCTACTTAGTGCCAACTCCCCTACATGGTGCCAGAGGTAGATATTTACCATTTAACATGACCACGAACACTTCATTTCCTCTATCATCTAACTGCCTAAGCCAAAAAGCCAAGAATCAACTTCTTGGTTTTCCTCACTCTCCTTTCCCTTTAATATCTGATTTTTCATTAAATGATTTTTATTTGACCTCTAAATCCTTGAATCTATTTTTCTCTATTCCTCGACTTTTTTCAGGCTTTCATTTCTGCTCACATAGATTATTGGAAAGTTTTCAAATGGATCTCCTTGTCTCAATATACATTCCTTCAATTTTTTTATCCAGAGGAATCCACTTAAGCAAATAAGATGACATAACACCTTTCTTTAAAATCCTGAAATTGGGGCACCTGGGTGGCTCAGTCAGTTAAGCATCCGACTCTTGATTTCAGCTCAGGTCATAATCTCAGGATCATGAGATTCAGCCCCACGTTAGGCTTCAAGCTCAGCGTGGAGTCTGCTTGAGGTTCTTTCCCTCTGCCCCTCTCCTTGCTCAAGTACATGCTCTCTCTCAAATAAATAAAATCTTTAAAGTCCTGAAATGGCTTCCCTACAACTTTTAGTATAAAGCTTAAAGTCCTTGTCTTAGCATATGAGGCGCGTGATGATTAGGCCCTGTCTACCTCTCCAGCCTCATCTCTTACTACTTAAGAACATGTCTCCTATGCTCCAGCCATAGCAAACTCCTTGCCTGAGCCTCATCCATGTTCTCCCTGCTATTCCTACTGCCTGGAATTTCCTTTTAGGTTGATCTTCATTCCTTTTCACTCATCCTTCCAATCTCCCTCCCCACCCAGATCTGTCTTGATATATTTCCTTCAGACTGCCTTGGCTCCATGCTTCTCTGGGCCTCCACACCCTACACACACCTCTTGGAACATTTATCACTCACTGTAATTGTTTGTATCCCTTGCTGGACTGAGGAGGTTGAAAACAAAGATTTTTTTCTCCTTTCTGTAGCTCCCATCACTTAGTACAAAGCCTGACATACATGTTTTTTGAATATATGAATAAATGAAAAGAAATGTCTTGTTTTTATAGAAAAGAGAGTGACTTGAACAATGCATTGAGTTATACAAGCAGGGACATATGGAATGAATTTTGGAGTCAGATATGAGTTCAAGTCCAACTCTCTCATGTACTGCCTTTGTGAAGTAAAGATGTTAAAATTGCCTTCATCACTTTAAGGACTAAGTGAAATATATGACTCACCTAGCATGGTACTTGACAACAAATTCATTCGTTCCTAACTCTTACCAGCAATATATACAACTTGCCAGTCAGTAGTTATCTATTAGCAAATGAATTGAACTCATGGAGCTTACAGTCTAATGGGGGGAGGCAGATAGTAAACAAGAAAATAAATACATGATTACAATTACATTGTGCAGTGATGAAAGATAATTAGGTTGAGGGCAGATAAACCTACTTAGATGTGGTGGTCAAAGAAGGCCAAAGAGAAGAGAACACAAATATGGAGGCCTACGATATAGGGAGATGTTTTGTTTTTTACTCTTTTATAGCTTCTGAATTTTGTACCACATGAATATATTCTTTACTCCAAAAATTAATTATATTACATTTTAAAGATAAAAATATAGAGTGAAGAAGGAGAATAATTGACATAAGAATATCTGAATCTCTTTGTCTTGATTAATTGGAAGGAAAGGTTGCCACTTGCTGAAAATGAGAGGCATGGAGTTCAAATAAAACCACACGGAGAGAGGTCGAGGCATGAAATAGTCACTGAGGACAATGAGTGAAGACAAGTAACAGGACTCACAGCAGTGTTGAAGGCCCCATGGAAAGGGGATCCCCATAAATTTTTGTTCATACCAGTCTTCTCAGCTAATTCTCTATAGCTATATTCAGCAGTGCTGGTGTACAAGTAAAATTGAAATGTATCCCTGGCTGTCGCTCTCCAAGGTGGAGTGGCAAAAGAAAGAAGGGACTGAGGAAATAAAGGTTTTCTCTAGAGTGTAGTTAAAGTAGTGAACCACAGAGTTTGGCTTAGTAGGGAATGAATTATGATCAGACAGGTCTGTTGGACTCAAATAACATGAAGCACGTTATAGGAAAAGTTGGTTATTTACCATATCTTTTAATGCCACTCAAACTTTTTTTTTTTACTTCTACCAAAGAGTGTTGGCAAATGTTTAGTAGTACATAAATACTGATTGAGAAAAATATTTTAAATTGAAAAACAAATCTTTTATGAATAGAATTGATTCCTGAATATTTTCTGAATTTTCAGGAATTTTTCTGAAAAAGTGAATTTTTCGCTTCTTTGTGTAAATTACACTTAAGAAATGTCAGAAAAATAATTCAATTTGTTGTTGATAATTATAGGTGGAGAAAGAAGTAAGACCAAAGGACAATTAGGCAAATAAACCACAATTTCAATTTCTTCTTAGGATATCAATGAGTTGACTTTGGAGTGTTCCTTTATTATGGTGTAATCAGTTGCCAACATTTCATATATTGTAGCAAAATGTGATTTATAAGCTTACAGATGTCATCGCTAAAACTACCATGAAATTTTAGTGAGAATTTTCCATATTTTAGGAATAGAAGATGAACAAACCCATAACATCTTCAACATATGTGCGCTGCCTCAGTGTTGGACTAATTAGGAAGCTGTCAGATTTTATTGATCCTCAAGAAGGATGGAAGAAGTTAGCGGTAGCTATTAAAAAACCATCTGGTGATGATAGATACAATCAATTTCACATAAGGTAATGTATAAAAATCTTCTCTTTAAATTCTTACATCACAATTAGAATGATAAATAGATATAAATACCATCTAATGTTGCAATTCAGAAAATAAAACTCCAAGGGAAATAATGGTAATAAGTAACCTCTTTTTTTCTGTTTTTGCAGTTTTTGCTTCATTCTCCATTATGTCAGCTAGGCTAGTGTTGTGATTTCGCAAACAAGTTTTTGGATTAGAATCAAGATCCCCACTTTTACTCTAGTTTTCTGTTTAGCAAGCTGAGAAAGTTCCCTCTGCCTCACACTTGTCACATCCAGATTGAACATAAGGGTATTATAAGAATCTCTAGTAAAATTCTAAGTGTGTGAATCTCTACTTCACCTTAACAGTGTACTTTGAGAATTCTTCAAAATGACATTTTAAAGTTGCCTGTAAATGTACACATATATGAACTGAATTCTTAGTTCTTAGCCAGGATTTTACAACACTATCTTCAGATAATCTCATTCTTTGTCTCTATTTATCTCTGCTTGATTTACTATAAAATGTGAGTACAATTTTATTTTTGTCAGTGATTTCAGCCCAAAATCTGTCTTTGGAAGCAAGAGGAAAAGACATTAATTTGTGATTTTCAGCATTAACCTGATAAAGATCCCAAAGCCTTAACTCCCATATTAGTCCTTCCAGGAAATGTTTCCTCATATGAAGGATAAACATCTTAAATTACTTGAAAGAAGCTAAAGTTTAGGAATGCCTGAGTGGCTCAGTCGGTTAAGCCTTCAGCTTGGGTCATGATCCGAGTCCTGCACTGGGCTCCTTGCTTGGCAGGGAGCCTGCTTCTCCCTCTGCCTGCCGCTCCCCCTGCTTGTTCTCTCTCTGACAAATAAATAAATAAAATCTTTTAAAAAAATAAAAGAAGCAGCTTAAGTTTAAACCTTGAAAAATGACTTTTAAAAATAGTTTATTGATGTTACTATTAAAAACTTTAGGAGGATAGTTGAGGCAGTGGTGAGGAGAAAAAGCTCTTCTCTACAGAATAATGGCAACAAATAATTATTGGAAGATTTATAAAAAGTTACCAATTTACAATCACCAATGAGTAATTGATGCATGTAAGACTCATCAATGTTGCTAAAACCACAAGATAAAAAGTTGTCGATGAACAAGATATGCACAAGATTTCGAAGTATTATCCACAGGTTACTTATGAATTATGAAGGGTAAAGGTACTTTTATAAGGAAAAAATCTGAAGTACACCTCCATAACCAAGTAATCAAACTTGGGGTCACCGATAATGGCACAGACTGCATTATGTGGCTCTGGATGTGATACAATGGGAAGAACACGTTGTCACCCAAGCAGTGTTCTTAACAAACATTTTTAACCTGAATTTAATCATGAGAAGGTAGCCAGACAAATCTAGACTGTGAGACATTCTACAGAGTGTTTGCTTACACTCTAAAATGTGTGCACACACACACGCACATACACACACGGAGAGGTAGAGGGAGAGGGCAAGAACACAAGCGTGGCAAAGTGTTATCCACTGGCCAGTTGGTGTATCTAGGTGAAGGGGAAACAGTTGTTCATGGTATTATTCTTACAACTTTCCTGTAAGTTTGAAATTTTTCAACATAAAAAATTTGGAGGCAAACCAGAAAAAATTGTTAAGTTTTTAAATGTTATTTTTCAAACTAATTTTCAAAGAAATGAAAAACTGATCTGTTTTTCCTTTAATGTAATTGAAATATAATTAAGATCAAAGGAATAATTCCCCAAGTTTATATATGGTATTCTGTTTCATTAAGCAGAATGATTTATTAAAAATCATATGGCTAGCAGAGTTACTAAGTCAGGTAGGGAAGTGATATAGCTTAGTAGGTTGAGAGCACACCCTTATGTCAAGTGAGATCTGAATTTGGATCTCAATTTAAATACAGTGTTTTGGCTGTGTGGCTATGGGCTGGTTACTTTACCTCTCCACACCTGGTTTTCTCATTAATAAATCAGTATTATATTCATAGTATCTTTGAAAATTAAATGAATTCATGTGGGTGCATCCTGTGGCCCCCGAGCAGATACTCAGTAAGTATTCAGTTTATGTTAATTGACAGTATCATCGCCTTCAGCATCTTTTTCCCTTCTGCCTATCTTCCTGGTTCTCAGTAATTCTTGCTGGTTCTCCTGCTGCCCTTTTCCTTTAATACTATAGGAGGTGCTGTGGGCGAGGCAGGGGCATGGGGGGAATAATTCCTATTTTCATGTGAAGTCTATTACATTACTAATTTTGGTTTTTTTGTCACTTGCTTTTAAGGAGATTTGAAGCATTACTTCAAACTGGAAAAAGTCCCACTTGTGAATTACTGTTTGACTGGGGCACCACAAATTGCACAGTTGGTGATCTTGTGGATCTTTTGATTCAAAATGAGTTTTTTGCCCCAGCAAGTCTTTTGCTACCAGGTAAACAGAGTGTGATTAGGGCATCAACGATTAGGGTGGATAGGCAAGTGGCAGAAATAGGAACATGTCTCCTTACTCTTACTTTTTTCTCCTGGTAGATGAACCTTACCTTTGAGACTGCTTTTCATTCTTTCCACCCTCCCCGACTCATACAAGCACCCCAGACATAAGGCATTGCGGACTTGCTGCTAAGGACATGGAGGCTTCGTGATCGGGTCTGAGCCCACCATTCAAGTCAGGTAGTTTTGTGCCAATAGGAAGTTTAGAAGGACGGAAATTAGTTTTGGCGGGTTTGGGGTTTTTTTTTGAACTCTTGCTTTTTTTTCACCTTCAACTCCCACCCCGATGGGATCTGTGATCGTGATTTCCTTACATTGTATTCTGTTGGGTCACTGTTTAGATGCCTTCCTCATAACCTTATTTTTTCCCTTTGATGCCACTTACACCAGCAGTTCTCACTATTCTGTGTGCAGATTCCTGGCTCTATTCCAGACCTCGTTATCAGAATTCTTGACTTGGGTTAAGGCCGATGTTTTTAAACAAACACTTCAGTGCTTCTGATGTAGGTGGCTCATAGACTTTTTGAAAACACTGCCTTACCCTCTCTACTCATCTTACTTAAAAATTCTTACTAGGTCGCTTCTTGTGTGTGCTGTGAGAAAAGGAGGTTAAACCTGTGGAAACGGGGATGATGTCAAATGAACTGAGTTCCTAGTTTAACTTTTTCATAAACACTTTTTCTTATGGCAGGACAACTTATATCTTACTTCATTTGGCAGATGCTGTTCCCAAAATGGTTAATACGCTACCTTCTAAAGAAGCTGTAACGGTTCAGCAGAAACAGATGCCTCTATATGGTAAAGACAGGACATTTGTGTTACCTGTGCAGAATCTTGAACAAAACTATATGCCACCTGACTCAAGTCCAGAAAATACAAGTTTAGAAGATAGCGATACACGTAAGTAACATTTGCAGTGCTTTCTGCTAGTGGATTTGTCATTAAGACCATTGCTGCTTTGAAATAAATCTCCCCTTTTTCTTGTGAACACTGGCCATAGCTCTTTTTTTTTTTTTTAAGATGTTACTTATTTGAGAGAGAGAGCGTGCACGCGCACAAGCCGGGGAGGGACAGAAAGAGAGGGAGAAGTAGGCTCCCCGCTGAGCAGGGAGCCCCATGTGGGACTCAGTCCCAGGACCCTGGGATCATGACTTGAGCTGAAGGCAGACACTTAACCGACTGAGCCACCCAGGCACCCTGGCCATAGCTCTTCTGTGGGTTTTCTTTTTTCTCTCCTGACTTATTAAGCACCATCTCCATTGTATTAGTCAGTGTGTTATCAGTGAGTACAAGCAATAGGATGTACAAACAACCACAGAAGTATGACATAATGTGTAACTATTTACATAACTTGAAAAGGTCATTTTTTTTTTTTAAGATTTTATTTATTTATTTGAGAGAGAGAATGAGAGACAGAGAGCATGAGGAGGAAGATCAGAGGGAGAAGCAGACTCCCTGCTGAGCAGGGAGCCCGATGCGGGACTCGATCCTGGGACTCCAGGATCATGACCTGAGCCGAAGGCAGTTGCTTAACCAACTGAGCCACCCAGGCGCCCCGAAAAGGTCATTTTTTAAAGAAAATAAGTGACTAGAGTTTTGGGTGGAGGATCACCAGGCAGAATTCTCAAGATGAAGCTTAAATTTTCATTTTAAAAGATAGCTGTACTCTCTCCTATCATGCCTAATCCAAAGTTGTAAACATTTGTGTATATATGAAATAATCAAGTTGAGAAAATATTAAGGTTATTAAAGCCAGTATATTTTTTATCAAAGTACTTTTTTCCTTATTTTATTGACATTATAGGTTTTCACAGTTTTTCATTTTATGAATTGAAGAATGTCACCAATAACTTTGATGAAAGACCCATTTCTCTCGGTGGCAACAAGATGGGAGAGGGAGGATTTGGAGTTGTATATAAAGGCTATGTGAACAACAAAACTGTAGCAGTGAAGAAACTTGCAGCGGTAAGTTATATGTTTAGGAGTAAAAAGAATTAAAGGAAAAGTTGCTTCCTCGTGTGCTATATCATAAGTTTTAAATTAATCTTTAGGAAATACATTATTTCAGTGTATGTTTTCTTTAAACATCCTTCTAAGCTGGTAGCTTTTAACACTTAAAAATTTGTTGAAAGCTATGGATCCTATCCCTACAAAAATGTCGTTATGGACATACACATATGAGTATACATATAATTTCAGAAGATTCACAAAATGAAGTTGAAAAGCCCTGTTCTACATAGTGCTTCATGCATAATCAAGATGAAAATGGGAAGATTCTAAGAAAATTTTGTAAAAATAACTTTCTTATGTTACTTTTCTCATTTAAAAATAAAGCTTAAAAAATATACAATAAGAAAAAAGATTGAAAAAAATTCTTGTCTAAGTCCTTCATTCCCATTTCTTCTAGAGTGTTCACCATGTACTCGATTTGTTATAACTGTTATTATATTCTAGAAACATCCATGTACTACATATTTATATGATAAAGATAGTCGCCTGTTGTCATATATGTTACAAATACTTTTGTAGATTTCGTTTGTCTTTTTCCCTTCAAATTTGCTTGTGTTTTTTGTTACAGCAAATTTTTTCTTCAGAATGCTTATGCAGTAAATTCTCATATTATTTCGTTTTGTTCCTACAATAACTCAGTGAGGTTTATATGGTTATATGGTTTATAAGGTTTTTTTCCCTTCCACTAACTAGCCAGGGGACTTTAAACAAATCATTAAAATTTCTAGTTCTCAGTTATTCTATAAAATGGAGAGAATAATACCTTTACTGTTTCAAAGAAAGCAAGATCAGCCAGGCCATCTTTTGCACCTCCTTCTAGCTTTAGGATCTTTGAGGGTATTGTATTGTATTATATTATATATTATTTTATTTTTTCAGATGGTTGACATTAGTACTGAAGAACTGAAACAGCAGTTTGATCAAGAAATAAAAGTTATGGCAAAGTAAGTTAATTTGGCAATGTGGTAGAGCGGAAAAGAGCAGCTCCAGGAGTAGAGGACCTGGTTTCTCACTCAGAGTGTGCCATGAACTAGTGATATTTCCAAACATGTAGAATTAAACTAAAGGGTTTAGATGAGAGGAATTGAAAGAATTTTGACTCTACAAGTCTGTGACTACAAATACTCACATGCCTGGAGCTTAAACAGCACTCTAAGAAGTGCTATATCATAGCAAAGTTCCAAAGGATTTCAGCTATCTTCCGTTATCATGTTTACTGCTCCCATATTCATGAGAGATAAGTTATAGAGATACAAAAAAAATTACAGAATAATAGGCCCTTAGATATGTTAACAACCCTAAATCAGGAAAAAAGTTATATGCCAGAATCCTTAGAAGACATTGACCCAGTACACTTGACAATTGCTGGGCATTGTCAAGAAGGATAAGCGAAACAAATCAGGATCTATTCTGATAATTGTAGTGCAGTGTATTTTAGGTGTCTGGTCTCATTTAACCCTCATAACAGTTCTTATAACCTCCCCTACCTTTTTTTTTTTTTTTTCAAAGAGATTTAGAAACATTATGTAACTTGCCTGAGGCCACATAGCTGGTAAAAATCAGATCCGCTTTTCATATCCAGACCTTTCTGATTCCAGAGCTTAAGCTTTTTTCGTTTTCCTTTTTTAAAATTTATTTATTTTTTAGTACCAAAATGTAATTGACATACAATGTGATATTAGTTTCAGGTATACAACGTGCCGATTCGACAATTCTGTACATTACTCAGTGCTCACCATAATAAGTATAGTCCGCATCTGTCACCTTAGAACATTATTGATATGAATCCTACTGAGATGTACCAGTTTACCTCAATTACACCCATTGCTATAAATTACCAATTGTAATTGCTTAACCCCAAGAAAGAAATAATAGACCGGAATTAATTCAGTCATAGTAAAAATAATGCACGCTGATAAAAAAACAAAAACGAAAACAAAACAAAAACCTCTTTCTTTCGGGATTTTGTTCCCCCCCACCCTTATACCCACTCTGCAATCCTAAAAGTAACTTGCTCAAAGTAGATATTCTAGGAAATACAGGAATATATATTTAAAATAATAAAAACCATCTCTTAAATATATCACTCAGAGCGAGCCATGGCTAATATTTCGATATACTTGCTTCATGATGTGTGTGTAGCATTTTTCCCATGTCATTAAAAATAATTTTAAAACATTTTGTTATTGTATATTAGTTTTAATTTTAAAGTATTGTATATCAATTATTTAGCATACATGATGATTATATTTTATTTAACCAGTACCCTACTAGGTTTGTTTCTAATTTTCAACATTACAAATTAAAGTTCCTTTAAATCTCATTGTATATAAATCTTTAAATGCAACTCTGCTTATTTTATCAGGTAGAATCCTAGAAGAATCACTGGTTCAGATTGCATGAACTTCTTAAAAACTTTCCAAGTACATGTCCAAATGGCTTTATAAATAAATTATGGTAATTTACACTCCTATCAGCAATGTATTATAATTTTAAATTTCACTACCTCACCACCATTGACTATTATTACTGTTTCTTAATAAGTACCAATTTCTGGACCTTACTAGCAGAATGACCCTGGCCAAGTTTCTTAACTGTCTGTTAGTTTTCTCGTCTATAAAATGGGATAATCATAGTGTTTACTTCATTAAGTTATTGTGAGGATTAAATAAAACAAAGCAGGTAAATCATTTACCGCAGTGCCTTCTACATCGTACAAACTCAGCAAATGTTACCTACTTGTTTTTAAAATGTGCCAGTTTGATGGAAAATAGAGTACTTATTGTTTTAATTTGCACTTCTTAAAATATTTATGAGGATAGACTGTTTTCAAATTAAAGTCTGATTTGAAATCATGAAATCCCAGAATTTTAGATGATTTTGAATCAACAAAGTGAGTAAGCACTTGGATGGAATACATATCATGTTCTAAGTATATTTCTAGGCCCTCATGTATTTGCTCATTCAATTCTCACAGCATCCATGTTACATAGTAGGGGTTATTATCCACATTTGGTGAATTTGCTGAGGCTCAGTTGAGGTTGTTAACTTGTTAAGTGTTAATTTGGCCTATAGGTTGAATATCCAGGGGGTGGCAGAGCTGAATTTTAAACTTAGGACTTTG
This sequence comes from Leptonychotes weddellii, assembly GCF_054177405.1. Lineage (NCBI taxonomy): Eukaryota > Metazoa > Chordata > Mammalia > Carnivora > Phocidae > Leptonychotes > Leptonychotes weddellii. Next base: position 97,311,635 of record NC_138373.1, read on the forward strand.
CCCAGTTTTCTTTCTACTGTACCATAGATACCTAAGATTTTGTTATAGTTCAGCTCTCTTTAATTTTATTCCTTTCAAGTAGATAAATTCAAATTAGGTTATAAATAATAAGATATCATTAAGGATCAACTATGTGTAAATTAGGTGTGGTTAGAGATCAGATGTCTATAAATCAGGGCTTTGGATGTGTTAGAAAATTCTTGAAAGGGTTGGCATACCAGTTTCAACAGACTTCTTAAAATCTTACCTGTAAAACTATCATTGAAAATTGTGCTACACAAAGGTAATTATCAGCCCAGTCCTTAACCAAACTATCACAAGTTCCAAAGTTCTAAGTTATTAAGCTTTTACTATAAAATAGAAACAGGAGGCGCCTAGCTCAGTTAGAAGAGCATTTGATTCTTGATCTCAGGGTTGTGAGTTCAAGCCCCACACTGGGTGTAGAGATTACTTAAATAAAAAAAATAGAAAAAGGATTTGCTTCTAATGTTGATCAATATTGACTGAAAGAACTGTTTGCAGAAAATTGTAAATGGTTACAATAAACATAAATAAATATGTTATAAACATATGTATCATAATGATATATAGCATATCATTATTTTCTTGCTCTTTTTTTCTGTTAAAGCTCTAAATTGAATAACCTCCAACCTACAGCTGAATATATGTATGTGTCATAATAATTTTGAGTGGAAAATTATTTGTCGTAGGTGTCAACATGAGAACTTAGTAGAACTGCTTGGTTTCTCAAGTGATGGAGATGACCTCTGCTTAGTATATGTTTATATGCCCAATGGCTCATTGCTAGACAGGCTGTCTTGCTTGGTAAGATATTTGTTCATCAGATTGTTCGGGTTTCTATTTATGTGTTGGAATACTAATATTCACTTTGTTACAAGATTATTTAAACCATATTAATCTTAATATTTTTCCTGCTCTTTGAAAATTATACAGTTGATAGGTATACAACTGGGATTGCTATTCTATTAGGTGATAATCTTAAATACAAAATTACCAGTCAAGACCAGTCTTTGAAGGTGCTCTTATATATTTTTGTTGTCAAATAAGAAATGCTGACTCTGACTTGATCTTATTTAGAGATTATTTTTGAACAATTTTTAAAAATTGCAGTCCTACATTCTTGGTGATATAATATCGTTTTCAGTAGTTGCTTAGAAAAATGTTCTGTTATATATTTTCTATAAATTTTCTCATCCTCTTTTTTTTTAATGGGTTGGTTTCTTACTTCATAAGGATGATACTCCACCACTTCCTTGGCACATGAGATGCAAGATTGCTCAAGGTGCAGCTAATGGCATCAGTTTTTTACATGAAAACCATCATATTCATAGAGACATTAAAAGGTAAATGCTACTCTTAAAAAAGTTTTTGGAAAACCATCTTTAGAGAATGACTTGCTCTCACTCTTTCTATTCAATATTCATATGCATGTTTTAACTTACAGCACTGCATGAAAGCTCTTCTCATTAAGACGTCTATAATCTCCTTTATTCCAAACCCACTGACCTATTTTTAGTACTCATCCTACATGATCTTTTTTTGAATAGCATGGCATTTTGTTTTTCTTGACTACTTTTGCCTTGTCAAAATTATTTTCTTGGGGCGCCTGGGTGGCTCAGTCATTAAGCGTCTGCCTTCGGCTCAGGTCAGGATCCCAGGGTCCTGGGATCGAGCCCCGCATCGGGCTCCCTGCTCGGCGGGAAGCCTGCTTCTCCCTCTCCCATTCCCCCTGCTTGTGTTCCCTCTCTCGCTGTGTCTCTCTCTGTCAAATAAATAAATAAAATCTTAAAAAAAAAAATTGTTTTCTGGATCACCACTATTTTCTGAATCACTCTCATCCTCCATGGGTGCATTTCAATTCTCTTTCTTCTTGCATAAATAACAAGTATTAATTGAGCACCTACTATATGCTAGGCACAGTAGAAAATACTTAGCAAAACTAGCACTTTTAGTGTTTGACATCAATCAAATGATCACTAATAATAGAACTTTAGTAAGTAGTATATAGTATTTAATGTACAGTATTAGTATAAATAAGAGTTCTCTGAGGAAGTAATATTTTAGCAGAGATCCAAAGAATGAGTAGGAAATAAGTGGGCACAATTAGAGGGTAGCTAAAGAAGGTAGGGAGAAGAACATTCTAGAAAGAAGGGACTACATTTGTAAGACTAGTGTTGAGAGGGAACATGAGAGCATGATGAATTACAGGAAGTGAAATGAATACAGTATAACTGAAATGTAGAAATTGAAGGAATGATTGATATAAGAGAGAATTATAGAAGTCAGCCTGGAGCTAACCCCTGTAGGATCTAGTAGACTAAGGTAAGGACTTTAGTTTTATCATAAATGTAATCAGATACCATTGAAAAATTATAAGTACAGATGTGGCATCATGTTTAAGTTTGGAGAAGATCACTTTGACTTGAGTGTAGAGAACAGTTTCTAAGAAGGGATAGTTAGGAGGCTATCACAGAAGTCTTGGTGGTAGCAGTTCATATCAAAAGAAGTGAGCAGATTTGAGAGATTAAGATGGCAGGACTGGGTGTCTCTGTCGGTTAAGCACCTGCCTTCAGCTCAAGTCATGATCCCAGGGTCCTGAGATAGAGCCCCAAATTGGGCTCCCTGCTCCGCTGGGAGCCTGCTTCTCCCTCTCCCTCTGCCCCTCGCCCACTCATGTTCTCTCTCGCTCTCACTCTTTCTCTCAAATAAATTTTTAAAAATCTTGAAAAAAAATAAGACGGGAGGACTTGCTGATATCTTGGCTGTAGAGGGGTCAGGGAGAGGGACATGTCAGGAATGACTCCTGGATTTCTAGCTTCCTGAATTGCATTCTGGGATGATTGTGGCATAATTTACTTACATAGAAAGCACTGGAAGAGGACAGGTTGAGGGTTGAAGATGTGAATTCTCTTTTGTACATGTTGTGTTAAGATTCTTTTAAGATATAGAAGTGGAGGGGCGCCTGGGTGGCTCAGTCGTTTAAGCGTCTGCCTTCGGCTCAGGTCATGATCCCGGGGTCCTGGGATCAAGCCCAGCATCAGGCTCCCTGCTCGGCAAGAAGCCTGCTTCTCCCTCTCCCGCTCCCCCTGTTTATGTTCCCGCTCTCGCTTTCTCTCTCTGTGTCAAATAATTAAAATCTTAAAAAAAAAAAAAAGATATAGAAGTGGAGATGTTAAACAGGCAGTGTGATATACAGATATGGAGCTGAAAAAAGTCTGAGCTGAAGATATAAACTTGTGTATTACTTACATATAGATGATAATTGAAGACCTATTATATGATTGTATTCTCTTAAGGAGAGATAGAGATTAGGAAAAGATCCCAAGATTTAGTCCTGAGGAACTTTAAGACTTAATGGCCAAATAGAAGAGAATGATCTCAAAAAGGAATCTAAGAAAGTAGGCACAGAAAGGTCAGAAGAGAACCTAGAGAGTATGATATCTGTGAAAACAAGGAAAGAGAGTATTTCCCAAGAGGAACTAGTCACAAATGCCAGTTGCTTTTTAGATGTCAGGATGAGGACTGAAAATCACCATTTGATTAGTGCCCTGAAGATCATTGGTATCTTTACAAAGCCCTACTTCCCCGTAGTAATTGGGCACAATTCAGGATGTAGTTGAGGAGAGATTGGGAGCTAGAGAACTGAAATGTGAGTGTAGACAAGTCTTTTATGACATTTAGATAGTGAAGGGTGATTGCTGGAAATGATGTGTCATTCGGGAAACTTTTTTTAAGATGGCAGAGACTAAAGCATGTTTTTATGCCTAGGGGAAAAGGGAGATGATAAAATAGAGAAGTGAGATAATTAATGGAGTAGGGTTCCTGAGAACATACGAAGGAGTCCAAGTAAGAGATCAGCCTATAGATGAGAGGACAGGCACAATCTCTCATCCCTTACGTATTGGTGTATTTCCCCCTATTCTCACCTCCTGTTTCTTCTCTTCCCACAACGTGCTCTTGCTGACATTATATTGACTTCACCTGCTATCTATGTGTGGGTGACACTCAAATCTGTATCATCAGCCTCTGATCCTATATTTTCAATATCTCCAGACCAAAAACACCTTGCCTGGGTGTCCCACAGCAGCCTCTAAGTTAACAAGTCAGAAATCAAATTCATTTTCTCTTCCAAACCAAAGTCTTCTTCCTGTATTCCCTTCCTGATCAAATGAAGTCACTATTTATCCTGTCTCCCAAGCTAAAGACTTTCTCATTCCTCATATCATACTCATTACAAAGTTCACTGAATGTGCCTCAGATTCTCAGCTCCTTTTTTTTCCTCCACTGTTCTTTCTTTATCCAGACTCTCACCATCTCTCATTTGCTTTATTACAAGCTTTCCTGGTCAGCCTTTAACTAGTCTGTTCTAGTTCTCATCTATTCACTACTACACTGCCAGGTTATGTTCTTAAAAATCAAGGCTAGGGGTGCCTGGGCGGCTCAGTGGGTTAAGCATCTGCCTTTGGCTCAGGTCATGATCCCAGAGTCCTGGTATTGAGCCCCATGTCAGGCTCCTTGCTCAGTGGGGAGTCTTCTTCTCCCTCTTCCTCTGCCCCTTCCCCTGCTTGTACGCTCTCTCTCTCAAAGAAGTAAGTAAAAATCTTTAAAAAAATCAAGTCTAATAGCACCAATTCCTTACTATGAAAACTTTTGCTGGCGTCCTGCTCTCACAGGAACAAATTCATATTCTCTCCATGTTTCATTGGCACCAGTTTCTTGAAATTGATCATATGTTTTTATGTTTTCATCACTATGTACATGTTGCTCCATTTGCCTGAAATGCCTTTTTTCCCCCTCATTTATCCCTCACCTTCTAACAATCCTTCAAGACTAAGAACACTGTTCACCCTCTCCTTAGAATTTCTTCCAGCCATGTGGTTGTTCTCTCAGGATTTTGTATCTACTATCACCATTATGGAGTATTTATTGGATTTTTAAAAATTATTTATGTACCTTTGTCACAGACAAGATTTGAAAATCCCCCATCCATGCAGGACTGAGCTTAAATACTATTATACATAATGATTCTTGATAAAATTTTTTATTGAATGCAACTATGCGTGTATGAGTGAATGCATGTAATGAATGAATAAAGACCTTTTAACCATGTTCTTTCCTCTTTGAAAGATTTCAGATAGTACAAAAAAAAAAAATAACACGTGAAACTAACATAACTGCATGTGAACTATACTGGAATTAAAAAAAAACTTAGAAAGAAGAAAAAGAAATGAATAATTAAAATACTTTGGTTGGAAATTTGTTTTTAAATGAGTTGAGAAATATTAGGAAAAGAATAAGAATGGTGCTTTAGGAGACTGAGGGAAATTTCCCCTATGATAAATTACTTATGAAATAATGAAAGTATCTCTCACTAATGCGGACAGTTTTATTTCATTTTTATTCTCTTAAAATTTTTCCTAAAATCTCCTAAAAAAAAGACAATCTTTTCGCTTTAGTTTTAATCTGAAATCTAGATTTATTTATACAAATTTCAGGCTTTTCTGATGTGTATTATAAAATGGTATACTCTGTAAATATGTACATATGTTCTGTATGTATGTAAATGTTAACTGTTTGACTTGCTTGAAAAGAAAAATATTTTTTTCTTTTCAGCGCAAATATCTTACTAGATGAAGACTTTACAGCCAAAATATCTGACTTTGGGCTTGCACGGGCTTCTGAGAAGTTGGCCCAGACAGTCATGACTAGCAGAATTGTGGGAACAACAGCTTATATGGCACCTGAGGCTTTACGAGGAGAAATAACACCCAAATCTGACATCTACAGCTTTGGTGTGGTAAGTTTCACATATATAATTAGTAAAAATAATCATTCTGGCTATAACTGTGAAATTTAAGTAGAATATTCTGAAATACCTGTCTTGCTTAGCTCTGTTATGTAAATGTGCATATTGTTTACTTTAACCCTTAGTTAAATGAAGTTATAAAAGCTTCTCCAAGTTTGTAGAACTTTTTAAAATGGATTTCTGAAGTTACTGCAAGAAATGACTTTTTTACCACACTATCCTTATGAATTAGTATGAAGGTTACATGAAATTAGTGCATAAAACAAAGATGCCTGGGTAGCTCAGTCAGTTAAGCGTCTGTCTTTGGCTCAGGTCAAGATCCCAGGGTCCTGGGATTAAGTTCCGCATTGGGCTCCCTGCTCAGCGGGGAGCCTGCTTCTCCCTCTGTTCTCCCCCTGCTTGTGTGCACGCTCTCTCTCTTTCTGACAAATAAATAAAATCTTTAAAAAAAAAAAAAATTAGTGCATAAAACAAATCATGTCATACAGCACACATTTAATGTCATATTTTTTTAAAAGACGTACACATTGGGGCACTTGGGTGGCTCAGTTGTTAGGCATCTGCCTTTGGCTCAGGTCATGATCCCAGGGTCCTGGGATCGAGCCCTGCATCAGGCTCCCTGCTTGGTGGGAAGCCTACTTCTCCCTGTCCCACTCCCCCTGCTTATGTTCCTGCTCTCACTTTGTCTGTCTCTGTCAAATAAATAAATATTAAAAAAAAAGACATACACTTTGGCATTTTCTGATCTACTGGTCTGTTCAGAATAACTTTTACGATGGAGTGAGTGGGAGTGGTTGGAGAAATCAGGTTCTTCTTCATCTTATTTTTGCATATATGTTTCCTATATGGAAATTTAACTTCACAACACTGTGAAGTTAAGGCACAGAGTTGTAGGATATGCCTAAAGTTTAGAAAATAATATTCTAAAAGCCAGAGAAAATTATTCTTGTGAAGAATGCCCTGCAAGACAGGAGAAGGACTATCCAGAACACATATTGAGTGGAACTGATTGTTTTAGTAAGTTGCTAATAGAAAAGTACTGCTTGTGGGGATTGGTGGAACCCAAGATTTCTGTGAAGGAGTGGTGGTGAGAAATGACCACAACTCATGTCTTTTCTGCTTTTTTTTTTTAAAGATTTTATTTATTCATTTTAGAGAGAAAGAGCACACAAGCGGGGGGGAGTGGCAGAGGGAAAGAGAGAGAATCTCAAGTAGACTCCCTGCTGAGTGAGGAGCCCGTTGCGGGGCTCTATCCCAGGACCCCAAGATCATGACCTGAGCTGAAACCAAGAGTCGGATGCCCCTGTCCTTTCTGCTTTAATGCCTAAAAAGCATAATGCAATATGTGGAAATGATTAATCAGATTTCATAATCAAGATCCATATTTTTTCCATGTGTTGTCTTGTGTGTTACAGTAATGGACTTCTTTTTTTTGTCTTCATAGGTTTTATTAGAAATAATAACTGGACTTCCAGCTGTAGATGAACACCGTGAGCCTCAGTTATTGGTAATTGAAAGATTTATTATTTTTTCCAGTCCTTTTCTCTTTGCATTTATAATCTAAATTTATATGGGTAAATTTGGCATCTAGCAATGTCTTTTTCTATTGGCAATCTTTTCATTGGCAGTTACAAAGTGGCATATGGAAAGAGCATCACATATTTCTAATCTCAGCTCTGCCACGAAGTATTTGTGAAGCTTGGAAAAGTCACTTATATATTCTATGTACTGGGTAAAACCAGAATAGAACTATATGACTTTTTAGGTCTTCTACAGTTTATTTTTATTTTCTTACCTTCAGGGTGATTACTAACAGCTTTTTCAGCTCAGAGAGGAAAAACAATATGGCTTCCATTCAGATTTGTATCAGAATGGAATTGCTAGTAAAATTTTCTATCCATTTCCCTTATGTAGTATTTTATTTATAAAATTATGATAGAAAACTTTTCCTGTGTATTTTATTAGGCATTCAATGGCAATTATATAAATAGACTAACTGAGTACTAAAACCACAAGAAAATTATGCCTTGCCCTTTTTTTCCTGTATAGTAAATTTTAGGAACTTGGAGGGTCTTTCTGTAAAAATAAAGATTTACAGAAATCTTTTGTAATCTAAAGATTTCAGAAATACCTACTATCATGAATAAGTTTTTTTTAAAACTAGTTAAATAACTACACTGACTTTATTCTAATTTATGTGTTCTAATGAGGCAAACCAGTGAGACAAATTCAGATAATATATGTATAACAGATTATTCCCGTAGAATGGAGATGAGAAAGTCAAAGGGTATGATATATTTGCTCAAGGATTGGTGCCATTTTTCGCTTTAAGAAAAACAATAAGGGGCACCTGGGTGGCTCAGTCATTAAGCATCTGCCTTCGGCTCAGGTCATGATCCCAGCGTCCTGGGATGGAGTCCCGTGTCAGGCTCTCTGCTCAGCGGGGAGCCTGCTTTTCCCTCTGCCTCTTCCTGACGCTCCCCCTGCTTGTGCTCTGTTGCTCTCTCTCTTTCTGACAAATAAATAAAATAAAATCTTTAAAGAAAAAAAACATTTGTTTTAAAGCTAGATATTAAAGAAGAAATTGAAGATGAAGAGACGACGATTGAAGACTATGTTGATACGAAGATGAATGACACTGATCCCACTTCCATTGAAACTATGTACTCTGTTGCTAGTCAATGCTTGCATGAAAAGAAAAATAAGAGACCAGACATTAAGAAGGTACTAACTAATTTTTTATATTTATTTAAAAAGTGAAGAAGGTGGGGTTCATCTTTTTTTTCTAAGTTTACATTTCAAAACAACTGTTTAATACAGTTTTTTTGTGTTTTTCTTTTTCTGTCTTTTTGAAAGGTTCAACAGCTGCTGCAAGACATGACAGCTTCTTAAAATTTTACTGGAATAGATTCTTGATTTTTTTTGTATACACCTATCTAAACCATTTTTTAAACTAAATTTTTTTTGTAAACATTCTTTTTTACCTTTAACAAGGCAGCATGGAGCAGTGCAGTGGCTATATTAAAGCTTGTATAGAACTACCAACAAATATAGAACAAACAAAAGTAGAGCCACGATATCGACCCTAAGCCCTAGCTTGTTAGAACCCTCAGTTCTTTAGTAATCCCTTAGACCTTTCCTTGGAACCTCACCAAACACGGTTTGAAAACTATAGAATTAGCAACAAAGAGGACTGGACCATAGGGTGAAAAGACCCTCGGCCAAAGCCCAGTTCTACTACTAATTTGCTGTAGAGCTTTGGGCAAGCCCTATATAGCTTTAAGCCTTGGTTTTTTTCCACTGGTAACATTGGGCTAATATCTATTGTGCTTCTCTGACAGGTAGTCATGAAAATCAGATGAGGCAGCATAGGTACATGCACTTTGTAATATGTAAAGTGATATAAAATTTAAAATTTATATACAATCCAATTACAGTCATTTGTATATAGGATCATGTTCGCAGTATGCTATTTTAAGCAATCATTCACCACTAACCAAATATGCCCTGATGTTACTTCCATGATGATATGGTCAATATTAGATTATGTTACATGGCAAAATTGAAGGAATTTTGCAGATGTTGTTAAAGTCCCTAATCTGCTGACTTTGAGTATCAACTGAGAGACTGTGCTAGGTGGGCCTGCCCTAATAAGGTGAGTTCTTACAAGAAGCCTGAGAGATTATCCCGTGGGCCTTGAAGAAGTAAGCTACCATGTTGTAAGAAGGCCACATTGACTAAGACTTAAGGGTGGCCTTCTAGGTTGAGAGCCACCTTCCAGCTGTTAGCCATCAATAAAAAAACTGGGACCTGGGTTGTATAACCACAAGAAACAGAATTCTTCTAGAAAGAACAACTGTTTTTCTTCCCATATTTCTGACCCACTGCTTTGCTCGCTAGCCAATGAAAAATTTTTTATTTTAAATTTCTCTCAATATGTTCTATGGGAACCAAGCAGGTAATAGGAACAATTAATAAATGATATGCCTTACTTTTCTAACATATAATTAAGAGAAGTTTAAGACATTCTGAAGCATTTATTGCTCTATCCACTTTCTGGTTCTGTAACTGTATAAAATGGCCATAGATCTCAGCTATCTGTAGTCCTTTTTATTCACTTTCAGAACACAAGCGTACTCAGATACGTACAGTTCAGTTCCAGACCACCACAATAAAATGAGTATCACAATAAAGTGAGTCAAATAAATTTTTTGGTTTGCCAATGCATATAAAAGTTATGTTTACACTATACTATAGTCTATTAACTGTGCAATAACATATGTCTAAAAAATAATGTACATACCTTAATTTAAAGATACTTTGTTACTAGAAAATGCTGAGTATCCTCTGAGCTCGCAGGGAGCTTTTTGCTGGTGAAGGGTCTCTACTCCATGTTGATGGCTGCTGAGTGATCAGGGAGGGTGGTGGTTGCTGAAGGCTGGGGTGGCTGTGGCAATTTCTTAAGTGAAGTTTTTCCCATCAATTGACTCTTCCTTTCACAAACAATTTCTCTGTAGCATGCAATGCTGCTTCATAGCATTTTACCTACAGTAGAACTTTTTTTCAAAATTGGAATCAATCCTCTCATACCCTGCCACTGCTTTATCAATTATGCAGTATTCTAAATGTTTTGTTGTCATTTCGGCAATCTTCACAGCATCTTCACCAGGAGTAGATTCCATTCTCAAGAAACCACTTTCTCCACTCTTCCCAACTCCTCATTTGTTGAAGTTTTATCATGAGATTGCAGAAATTTAGTCACAACTTAAGACTCTACTTCTAATTCTAGTTCTCTTGCTCTTTCCACCACTGAAGTCTTTCCTTCCACTTCCTCCACTGAAGTCTTAAACCCCCCAAAGTCATCTGTGAGGGTTGGAATCAACTTTCTTCATATCAGAAATAAGACTGTTTCCCTTTCTTATCAGTCATGTGTTCACTATAGTAGAACTTTTAATTTACATTCACAACCTAGCTAATTATTTGGTGCAAGAGTCCTAGCTTTTGGTTTATATCAGCTTTTGACATGCCTTCCTCACTAAAAATCATTTCTAGCCTTTGATTTAAAGTGAGAGAGGTGTGACTCTTCCTTTCACCTGAATAGAGGCCATTGTAGGGTTGTTAATGTGCCTAACTTCAATATTGTTGGGTCTCAGAGATTAGGGAGGTGTGAGAAGGAGAGAGATGGGGGGGAACAGTAGGTCAGGAGAGCTGTCAGAGCACACACATTTATCGGTAAGTTCCTGTCTTATATGGGCACTGTGCTTGGTGCCCCAAAACAATGACAGTCATTTAACATCAAAGGCCACTGACCATGGATCACCATAACAAATATACTAATAATTAAAAGTTTGAAATATTGCAAGAATTACCAAAATGTGGCACAGAGACACAAAGTGAGCAAATGCTGTTGGAAAAATGGTGCCGATAGACCTGCTCAACCCAGGGATGCCATAAATCTTCAATTTACAAAAGCTACAGTATCTGCAAAGTGAAATCCAGTGATTTATGCCTGTATGTATGTATTTTATTTTTTTCCAGCTTTATTGTGGTATAATTGACAATTAAAATTATATTTACTTCAGGTGTTCAGTGTGTTTTGCTGTATGTATACATTGTGAAATGATTTGATAATCAAGCTAATTAACACAACCATCACCTCACATAGTTACCTTTTTTGATTTTTTGGTGTGGTGAGCACATTTAAGATTACTGTCTTAGCAAATTTCAGTATACAATACAGTATTATTAACTATAGTCATCAACTTGTACCTTAGATCCCCAGAACTTAGTCATTTTATAACTAAAAGTTTTTATTCTTTGACTAACCTCTCCCCATACTCCTTTGAAGTTTGTAAGATTCCACTGTAAGAATGGACACAGATAGGAATGGCTTTTTAATCATTCAAATTCTTTTTTTTAATCATTCAAATTCTAATGTCAAAAATGGTCAATATAGAGACCATAGCAATGAATCTCCAAAATTAATGCTACGATTTCATTCCTCTGATGAAATTAAGATAAAAATCATCTCATGAAATACTCTGACCTAAAACAATAATTAAAATTAATTCAACAAATATTCATTGATTGTTTGCAATGGTCCAAACACTTATAAAAGCAATGAACATATAATAATGAGCATTACAAAGTCCTTGTTTTCTTTTTTTTTAAAGATTTTATTTATTTATTTGAGAGAGAATGAGAGACAGCACGAGAGGGAAGAGGGTCAGAGGGAGAAGCAGACCCCCCGCTGAGCAGGGAGCCCGATGTGGGATTCGATCCTGGGACTCCAGGATCATGACCTGAGCCGAAGGCAGTTGCTTAACCAACTGAGCCACCCAGGCGCCCACAAAGTCCTTGTTTTCTAAGAGCTTGCTCGCAGGATAGTCTCTGTTCAAAGGAAATGAGACACTGAGATGATAATATACAAGTAAATAAAACAAGATCAGGTAGTGAGAAGTATAAAGGAAATACTAAAACTATGTATTGTAATAGATTCCCTGGCTAAAAAGCTTTAACAACACTCAAGCTCAAACAAACAAAACCTACTAGTGTATGGTCTCAGAAATGATAGGTATGTATTGTAACTTAGAAAAAAGAAAATAAAAAATCTAAACTGAATCAAGTTTTGTGTGTTTGTGTTAGCAGAGGCCCTTAGGTGAGAAATGATCCAAGAATAAGACTTTGTCACAAAATTTCTACTATTCTGGGGCAAGGAGTATTGTCTTTCAGATTATATCAGGTGTTTTCCTCTATGAGGCTATTTATGCATCAGGGTAGTTTGTTGAAGATAGTTATTAAGTTTATCTAACTATCTGTTTGCTTGTATTAACTCCATACTTAACTAGCAGCCTTTCCTTTTCATTTTGATTTCTTGCCTGGATTTGCCTTTTGGAAAATAATGCACAATGATAAAGACTATTACAATCTACATATCAGTTTCTGTTGCAGAATGTCTTTTTATGATTAGTAAAATCACGTTCTAGTTTATACCTAAGTCTTTTGAAAGTTTAGGTAGCATGAATTAAATCATGATTGATCATCTCTGGCTGACCTGCAATTCTAAAATTTAAACCTTAGACTTTGAGTGACCCTTTCTCCTACTACAGCCATTCTAATAGCCAGATGGTGTCTCAGCCTCTTTTTAGAATTATAAAGTAGCAACAATCCAGCAATTACACTATTAGGTACACAAAGAGTACAAAAATACTAATTCAAAGGAATACATCCTCCCCAGTGTTTATAGCAGCATTACTTACAATAACCAAATTATGGAAACAGCCCAAATGTCCATCGACTGATGAATATATAAAGAAGAGGTGATATATGTACATATATACATAATGGAATATTACTTAGCCATCAAAAAGAACGAAATCTTGCCATGTACAATGATGTAGATGGAACTAGAGTATATTCACCAAGCAAAATAAATCAGAGAAAAACAAATACCATATGATTTCACTCGTGTGGAAATTAAGAAACAAACATGGGGGGAAAAGGAGAGAGGCAAACCAAGAAACAGACTTAACTGTAGAGTCTGTTGGTTACAAGAGGGGAAGTGGGTGGGGGGATGGGTTAAATAGGTGATGGGGATTAAGGAGTGCACTTGTGATGAGCACCAAGTGTTGTATGTAAGTGATGAATCACTCTTGTACACCTGAAACTAATATTACACTGTGTTAACTAACTGGAATTTAAAGATTTTTTTTTTTTAATTTATTTGACAGAGAGAGACACAGCGAGAGAAGGAACACAAGCAGGGGGAGTGGGAGAGGAAGAAGCAGGCTACCCGCAAAGCGGGGAGCCCGATGCGGGGCTCAATCCCAGGACCCTGGGACCATGACCTGAGCCGAAGGCAGACGCTTAACGACTGAGCCACCCAGGTGCCCCTAACTAACTGGAATTTAAATAAAAACTTTAAAAATGTAGCTAACATTATGGTAGTAACTATATTGCAACATACAAGTATATTAAATCACCACATGTACACCTTAAAATTACACAATGTTAAATGCCAATTACACCTCAATAAAGCTGGAAAAGAAAGAACTTAAAGGTTAAGCAAGGGGCTGCATACGTAGTTCCTCCGCCCTTTTGTAAAATGTCTAAATAATGACAGAACTTTTATTGTAAAGTGAGGTATATCCCCATCACATATTTTAGAAAAAGACTAACACTATTCTTCATAGTGACAACACAATTTGACTATTATTAGTGAGTGGCCTTAAAAAATATGTTGAAATGTTGACCAATAGCTTAAAAAAAAAAAGTCAGTATCACTTCCATTAATGTCATTCTTTGGTCAAATATTTTTAAATGAATTCATAAGTTGGTAGAGGAAACATGCAATAGCTTACTCTGTTAACCATACTAGGAAAACCTGCTGTACCAAGATTTTATTTATTTATTTATTTATTTGGCCAAGAAAGGTCAATAGTAACATCTGCTGTTAAATATTCAGGGCTAGAAAATGACAAAAGAGCTCCAAAAATTTGCCTCTCCATAAAAACAATGAAAAAGATGGCAAAAATTGTCAGAATTGACTTTTTTTCAGAACTAGAAAACAGCAACCCAAGGAAAATTTACTCAAGAAAAAGGACTGAATCTCAATAGGAATGACAAGTTTTGTGGCATTTTAACTTGTCCTATTATTATCTCTTATGTCCCAGCCCAGTGGCAGCCTTGAAAAAAAAGCAGCCCACATTCTTGGTACCAGAGGGAGCAGAACAGAGCTGGAGCTCTTTCAAAGCCTCATTCTGAAGAATTTTAATTGTTTGACCTCTCTGATGGTTCCTTGGAAGATGCCATTCTAAGCCTTATCTTTATTTCACCTGACTAAAGTTCACCTAGTGCTAAAAGCCTCTCTGTGGAGTCATTTGTCAAAAACATTTATTGGCAAATGTTTTAATCACAGCTGCCTGAGGCGATGAATAACAAGATAAACAATTGGGGCGCCTGGGTGGCTCAGTTGGTTAAGCGTCTTCCTTCGGCTTAGGTCATGATCCCAGGGTCCTGGGATCCAGCCCCTCATGGGGCTCCCTGCTCAGCGGAGAGCCTGCTTCTCCCTCTCCCTCTGCCTGCTGCTCTGCATATTTGTGATCTCTATCTCTCTGTCAAATAAATAAATAAAATCTTAAATAAGTTCAAAGAGTTAAAGGAAATCATGTCTAAAGAACCAAAGTATAAGAATGTCTTACCAGTGGGGCGCCTGGGTGGCTCAGTTGGTTAAGCGACTGCCTTCGGCTCAGGTCATGATCCTGGAGTCCCTGGATCGAGTCCCACATCGGGCTCCCTGCTCAGCGGGGAGTCTGCTTCTCCCTCTGACCCTCCTCCCTCTCATGCTGTCTCTCATTCTCTCTCTCACAAATAAATAAAATCTTAAAAAAAAAAAAAAAGAATGTCTTACCAAATAGAGAATATCAATTAAAAAAAATTAAAAGTATAAGAAGGAGCAAAATAAAAATCCCAATGTTGAAAAGTACAATAACTAAAATAAAAATTCACTACAAGTGTTCACTAGCATATTTGAGCAGCCCCCCCCTCAAAAAAATCAATAAACATGAAGATAATTCAATTGAGGGACAGAAAGAAAAGAGAATAAAGAAAAATGAGCAGATCTTTAGAGACCTATGGGACATCGTAAAGTTTACCAAGATACATTGTAATGGGAATCCTAAAAGGAGAGGTGAGAAAATGCTAGAAAGAATATTTGAAGAAATAGTGAACAAAAATTTTCCAAATTTGATGAAAAATATTAATCCAGACATCCAAGAAATTAACAACTGCAAGTAGAATAAACTCAAAGAGATCCACACCTTGACACATCATAATCAAGGTCAGGGAATCTTGAAAGCATCAAAAAAGAAGTGACTCAGCAGGCATAAAGGATCCTCAATAAGATTAATAGATATATATTTATTATGGGTTAGGAAACCAGCTAATAAATCTTGTTAGAAAGGAATATAAAATAAAATTAAGGACTTTTTGTTCATGGATTTGATGTTGCCAGTTTTGGTTACTTGGGTTTTTTTTTTTTAATTGTTAGTTTTTAATTTCATTTTTTCTTTTTACCTTTGGATTCCCTTTACCCATTTTTTCCACCTGTCCCATTTCGGGAAACCACAGATCTGTTCTCTGTATCTCTGAGCTTGTTGAGGTATTTTTGTTTGTTTCTTTTTTTAGAATACACATATGAGAGATTGTATAGTATTTGACTTTCTTTATCTGACTTATTTCACTTGGCATAATGCCCTCAAGGTCCATCTATGTTGTTGCAAATAGCAGGATTTCATTATTTTTATGGCTGAATAATATTCCATTGTCTATATATACCACAGCTTATTTATCTATTCATCCACTGATGGTTGCTTAAGTTGTTTCCATATTTTGGCTATTATAAATAATGCCACAGTGATCATGGAGATGCATTTTTGGTTTTTTGTTGTTCATTTTTTATTAGTATTTTTGTTTTCTTCAGATAAATACCCAGAAGTGGAATTGCTGGATTATATGGTAGTTCTATTTTTAATTTTTTGAGGTATCTCCATACTGTTCTCCCTAGTTTCACCAACACTTATCTATCTTCTCTTTTTGATTCTTGCCATTCTTACCAGTTGAAGTGACATTTCATTGTGATTTTGATTTGCATTTCTCTGATGATTAATGATGCTCAGCATTTTTCATGTACCTGTTGGCAATCTATATGTCATTTTTGGACAAATTTCTATTCATATCTTCTACCCATTTTTAAAAATTTTAATTCCAGTGTAGTTAACATACAGTGTTACATTAGTTCCAGGTATATAATATAGTGGTTCAAAACTTCTATATATAACTCAGTGCTTATCAAGATAAGTGTCCTTTTAATCCCCTTCACCAGGTGCTCCCACCCCCCACCCCCCCACCTCCCTTCTGGTAACCATATGTTTGTTCTCTGTGCAAAATCTATTTCTTGGTTTTCTGTATTCTCCCTTTGTTCATTGTTTTGTTTTTTAAATTTCACATATGAGTGAAATCATATGGTATTTGTCTTTGTCTAACTGACATTTGGCTGAACATTCTACTTTCTAGATCCATGTTGTTGCAGATGGCAAGATTTCATTACTTTTTATGGCTGAATAATATTCCTGTGTGTGTGTGTGTGTGTGTGACACATTATCTTTATCCATTCATGTCTATTCGTATCTTCTGCCCATTTTTTAATTGGTTTTTTTTTTTTTTTTGGTTTTTTGGTTTTTTTGCTATTGAGTTGTGTGAGTTCTTTATACATTTTGGATATTAACCCCTTATCAGAACATGATTTGCAACTATTTTCTCCCAATTAGTAGGTTGCCTTTTCATTTTGTTGATGATTTCCTTTGCTGTACAAAAGCTTTTTAGTATGATGTAGTTCTAATAGTTTGTTTTTGCTTTTATTGCTTTTTTTTTAATGTCAGATTCAAAATATCATCACCAATACCTATGTCAAGGAACTTACCACCTATGTTTTCTTCTAGTAGTTTTATAGTTTCAGGTCTTACTTTGAAGTCTTTATTTTGAGTTAATTTTTGTATGTGGTGTAAAGTAGTAGTTCAGTTTTATTCTTTCACATGTGACTGTCCAGTTTTCTCAACACCACTTTTTGAAGAGACCTTTCTTTCTCCCGTTGTACATTCTTGGCTCCTTTGTCATAAATTAATTGACCATACATGCATGGGTTTGTTTCTGAGCTCTCTATTCTGTTCTAGTGATCTGTATGCCAATACCATACGTTTTGATGACTATAGCTTTGTAATGTAGTTTGAAATCAGGGAAAATGATGCCTCCAGCTTTGTTCTTTTCTCAAGATTGCTTTGGCTATGTGGGTTTTTGTGGTTCCATACAAGTTTTAGGATTATTTGTTCTATTTCTTTGAAAAATGCCATCATAATTTTAATAGTGATTGCATTAAATCTGTAGATTGCTTTGGGTAGTTTGGACATGATAACAATATTGATTCTTCCAGTCCATGAGCATGATATATCTTCCCACTTATTTGTGTCTTCAATTTCTTTCATTATCATCTTGTAGTTTTCAGTATATAGGTTTTCCCATCCTTGGTTGAATTTATTTCTGGGTATTTTATTCTTTTTGACACAATTGTAAATGGGATTGTTTTCTTTACTCTCTTTCTGAGAGTTCATATCAGTGTATAGAAACACAAGAGATTTTTATGTATTGATTTTGTATTTTCCTGCAATTTACTTATTTTACTTATTGGTTCTCACAGTTTTTTGCTGGAGTCTTTAGGGTTTTATATATATAATAGGTCATCTGCAAATAGTGACAGTTTTACTTCTGTTTTTCCAATTTGGATGCCTTTTATTTCTTTTTCCTGTATAATTGCTCTAGCTAGAATTTCCAATACTGTGTTGAATAAAAGTGGCAAAAGTGGCCATCTTTCTCATTTCTCTGATCTTAGAAGAAAGGCTTTCAGCTTTCCACCATAGAGTTGATGCTAGCTGTGGGCCTCTCACATATGGCCTTTATACCCACTTTGATGAGAGTTTTTATCATAAGTGGATGTTGAGAGTTTCCATCATGAGCAGATGTTGAACTTTGTCATATGCTTTTTCTGCATCTATCAAGATTACCATATGATTTTTATCCTTACTTTTGTTAATATGGTGTGTCACATTCTCTGGTTTGCAGATGTTGAAGCATCTTTGCATGCCTGGAATAAATGCTACTTGATCAGTGTATGATCATTCTGATGCATTATTGAATTCAGTTTGCTAATATTTGTGGATGATTTTTGTATCTTGTTCATCAGGATTATTGACCTGTAATGTACTCTTCCTGTGGCATCCTTGTCTGGTTTGGTATCAGGGTAATGCTGACATAAAATGAGTTTGGAAGAGTTCCTTCCCTCTATTTTTGGAAGAGTATGAGAAGGATTGGTATTAATTCTTTTTTCAATGTTTGGTAGAATTCATTAGTGAAACCATCTGGTCCTGGACTTCTGTTTGTTGGAAGGTTTTTGATTACTGATTCAATCTCCTTATTAGTAATTTATCTGTTCAAATTTTCTATGTCATCATGATTGGTCTTGGTAGGTTGTATGTTTCCAGAAATGTATCCATTTCTTTTATATTGTCCAATTTGTATGTGTATAAATGTTCATAGTAGTCTCATGATTCTTTGTATTTCTGTGGTATCGGTTCTAACATCTTCTCTCTTATATCTGATATTATTTATTTGCGTTATCTCTCCTTTTTCTCCTGGTGTGTCAGGCTAAAAGGATTGCCAATTTTATTTATCTTTTCAGAGAACAAGCTCTTAGTTTCATTGGTCCTCTTTTAATCTTTATTTCATTTATTTTTGCTCTTATCTTTGTTATTTCCTTTCTTCTACTAACTTTGGGCATCCATTGTTCTTCTTTTTCTAGTTCCTTAAGGTATAAAGTTAAGTTGTTTATTTGAGACTTTTCTTATTTCTTGAGATAGGCATTTATCACTATGAACTTCTCTCTTAGAACTGCTTTTGCTGCATCTCACAAATTTTTGTGTTATATTTCCATTTTCATTTGTCTCAAGGTATTTTTTATCTTTTTATTTCTTCTTTGACCCATTCATTTTTCAGTGGCATGTTGCTTAATTTCCACATATTTGTGAATTTTTCAGTTTTATTCATGTCATTAATTTCTAGTTTCATACTGTTGTGGTTGGAAAAGATACTTTATATTATTTCAATCCTCTTAAATTTGTTAAAACTTATTTTATGGCCTAACATATGACCTATCCCAGAATGGTTCTACATGCACTTGAGAAGGATGTGTATTATGATGCTTTTGGATAGGATGTTCTATATCTGTTAAGTTCATCTGATGTAATGTGTCATGTAAGGCTGATGTTTTCTTACTGATTTTCTCTCTGGATGATCTATCCATTGATGTAAATGGGTTATTAAAATTCCTTACTTTTATTATGTTGCTGTCTATTTCTCCCTTTAGGTCTTTAGGTGCTTCTATATTGGATGCATAAATATTTACAAATGTTATATCCTCTTGTTAGATTGTTGCTTTTATCATTAGTTAGCATCCATCTTTATCTCTTATTACAGTCTTTGTTTTCAAGTGTATTTTATCTGATATAAGTAGATCTACCCCAGCTTTCTTTTGGCTTCCATTGGCATGCAATAACTTTTTCCATCCCTTCACTTTCATTCTGTATGTATCCTTACATCTAAAGTGAGTTTCTTGTAAGCAGTATATAGATGGGTCTTGTTTTTTTGGTTTTGTTCTGTTTTGTTTTTATCTATTCAACCACTCTGTTTCTTATGATTGGAGAATTTAGTTCATTTACTTTTAAATTAATTACTGGTAAGTGTGTACTTATTGCCACTTTATTAATTGCTTATTGTCTGCTTTTGTAGTTTCTCTCTGTTCCTTTCTTCTTCCATTGCTCTCTTGTTTTTCTTTTGTGGTTTGATGACTTTCTTTAAGGTTTTTTTTATTTTCCTTTCTCTTTATCTTTTGTGTATTTACTATAGGTTTTTGCTTTGTGGTTACAATGAGGCTTCCATATAACAACTTATAACAGTCTATTTTAAATTGATAAAAACTTAAGTTGGATCCTATTCTAAAGCTCAGCATTTTGTGGTCTCCCTATCCTCCAATGTTTTCTGGGTGGTTGTTGTTGTTGTTGTTGTTGTTTTCTGTTTTTGATGTTACATTTTACATATTTTTATCTTGTGTATCTCTTAAATAATTACTGCAATCATAGTTATTTTTACTACTTTTATGTTTTAAACTTCATACTAGGTTTATAAGTGGTGATTAATCCACTACCTTTATTATATATATACACCTTTCCAGTGAGATTTATTTTTTCATATGTTTTCTTGTTACTAATTAGTGCCCTTTCTTTCAGCTTAAAGTTCCTTTAACATTTCTTGTAATTCCAGTTTAGTGGTAATGAACTCCTTTAGCTTTTGCTCATCTGAAAAACTCTATCTCTCCTTCAGTTCTGAATGATAACTTTGCCAGGTAGAGTATTCTTGGTTGGAAGTTTGTGGTTTTTCTCTTCCAGCATTTTGAATATACCATGCTACTCTCTTCTGGCCTGCAAAGTTTCTGCTGGAAAACCTACCTAAAATCTTAGAGGTGTTCCCTTGTATGTAACAAGTTGTTTTTCTCTTGTTGCTTTTAATAACTTTTGATATTTTAATTATAATGTGTCTTGGTGTCAGTCTCTTTAGGTTCCTCTTATTTAGAACTTTCTGGGCTTCCTGGATCTGGATGTTTGTTTCCTTTCCCAGGTTAGGGAAGTTTTCAGCCTTTATTTCTTCAAACAAGATTTCTGCCCCTTTCTCTTTCTTCTCTTTCTAGGACCCCTAAAATGCAAATTATAGTATGCTTGATGTTGTCCTATAAGCCCCTTTTT
The DNA here is from genome assembly GCF_054177405.1 of Leptonychotes weddellii. Classification (NCBI taxonomy): domain Eukaryota; kingdom Metazoa; phylum Chordata; class Mammalia; order Carnivora; family Phocidae; genus Leptonychotes; species Leptonychotes weddellii. The sequence continues at coordinate 97,332,866 of NC_138373.1, forward strand.
TTTCATTCTTTTTTTTTTTTGCTGCTCTGATTGGGTGAGTTCCACTGCCTTCTTTTTGAGTTGACTGATCTTTTCTTCTGCTTCATCTATTCTACTATTGAACCCTTCTAGTGTATTTTTCAGTTTAGTAATTATATTATTCTGCTCTGTGATTTCTGTTTTGTACTTTCTTATATTTTCCATCTCTTTGTTGAAATTCTCACTGTGTTCATCCATTCCTCTCCCCAGTTTGATGAGCATCTTTATGACCATTACTTTGAACTCTTTATGAGGCAAATTACTTATCTCTATTTCTTTAAGGTTTTGTTTTGTTTTGTTTTTTTCAGATTTTATATTGTTCTTTTTTTTGGAACATATTCATCTGTTTCTTCATTTTGCTTAACTCTCTGTTGATTTCTTACAGTAGATGAAACAACCATCTCTCCCAGTCATGAAGGATTGTCCTTGTATAGAAGCCAAACCTTGTCATTCAAACCTGACCCAACTCTTTGTCATCACTCAAAATATTGTGCTCATCCAAGCAACCTATTATATTTTTAAAAGCTCCCAGTAGTTGATGATATGCCTGCCAGCACTTGTCAGTTTCCCTAAGAGGAACATCTCAACATGTAGATTCAGGCTATTTGGAGGCCAGGCCCTCAGGCAGCAGCTTTTAAAAGTATGCAAATATATATAGTGTTGTGGGACTACAGGTGTAAGTTCCACTGGTTAGGCAATCTGGCAGTATCCCCTGGGCAGCAGTCACAAAAATTGGGGCTCCAGATGAGGGAATAAGTTCTTTTCTGGGAGATACTAGTGAGCTGGAGCAAGGCAAAAGGAGAGTACCAAGATTGTGTCTACAGCCTATGTTCCTTAAGAGCAGCTTCATGGTCTACTAGGTGTGTGATAAACCTAAATCCTGATCATTAGGTTAAAGTTCCAGGACAACCAGAGGCCTCCTTCACAGAAAGACTGGGAAGTGTGCCTCAGTCTGCTTTCTGTGCAATGCCCTGGGAATGGCAACCTGCTAAGAACTATCTCTCCAATTGCCACAGTTCCATGGGACCCAGGAATGCAAGACCCCATGGCCAATCAGAGCTAGGCAATTAAGAGGCATCCCCTGGGTGCCAACTGCAAAAACGAGGGTACCAAACATGAAAACCAGATTCAAGATGGCAACATAGGACCCTCCCACGGACACACTGAGTCTATAGCTACATATGGAACAATTTCCTCTTTAAAAAACCTAAAGGGGGGTGCCTGGGTGGCTCAGTCATTAAGTGTCTGCCTTCGGCTCAGGTCATGATTCCAGGTCCTGGGATCGAGCCCCGCATCGGGCTCCCTGCTCTGCGGGAAGCCTGCTTCTCCCTCTCCCACTCCCCCTGCTTGTATTCCCTCTCTCGCTCTGTCTCTCTCTGTCAAATAAATAAATAAAATCTTTAAAAAAAAAAAAAAGGGGACGCCTGGGTGGCTCAGTCAGTTAAGCGTCTACCTTTGGCTCAGGTCATGATCCCAGGGTCCTAGGATTAAGTCCTGCATGGGGCTCCCTGCTCCGCGGGGAGCCTGCTTCTCCCTCTGCCTCTGCCCCTCTCTCTCTCTGTCTCTCATGAATAAATAAATAAGATCTTTAAAAAAAAAACAAACCTAAGGGCTGTCTGAATGACAACTGCACATCAGGCAAATGTGAAGAAAGCCACATCAAAACAGGTGGGAGAGGTGGGGACACATCTCACCAAAAACCCCACCCCCAGCACAGAGACCCACAACCGGGAGAAAGCTCAAAACCCAGAGCTTCTCCCCAGGGAGCAAAGGGTGTGAACCCCCATCATGCACCCCAACTTTTAGGGCTTGCATCGTAGAGATGAGCCCCCAAAACATCTAGCTCTGGAAAAAAAGGGGGGGCTTGTCCCTAGACTCATAGATTGTAGCAATCAGGAAGATAGCTCTTATAGTTCTATGCACCTGGACTCACCTACCCCAGGTCTCAGCTCAGGGGCAACCAATTGTACCCACCCAGACTTAAAGTGAAGGAAGCTCACCTACTTATATTAAAGCTCTGGCCTGAGAGGCAAGTATCTAATTTAATACATCTTGGAGCCAGCTGGAACATTCTTCAGGGACAGAGACTGGTGGGCACCATCTTCATGCTCTCCCTTTTCTGTGCTCCAGAGCACCAGTAGCCCCAAAAGGGAGCTTTTACATGTGTGGTGCCCTGATCTTTGTGGCTGTTGCCCAGGATACACCTGTGGAACTGACTGGCTCTGGAGGCAGGGGAGGTTGTGTTCCTGGTCCCATGGTATTGTAATAATTGCTGTCATCCAGAAAAGAGCTCAAGTCCTATCTGGTGCCCTAATCTTTGTGGCTGCTACCAGGGGACACTAAAGAGTAACTCAAATCCATAGGAAGAAATTAAAAAGTTCCAGTAAAGGCAATAGGTAAATATAAAATACATTATAAATATATATTTTGTTTGTGGCTCTTTTCCTCCTATCTTATTTAAAAGATAAGTAAATAAAGCAATAATTATAAATCTGTGTTGGTGGGCATCTCATGTGTTTAAAGATGTAATTTGTATGACAATAATGGCACAAAGAAGTGGACAGGGCACAGACTTATACAGAAACTATTGAAATTAAGTTGATATTACTCCAAACTAGATATTTATAAGATGTCAATTGTAATTCGTAGAGCATCAGTAAGAAAATAATTTTTAAAATATGGTAAAAGAAATGATAAGGAAATTAAAATAGAACATGAAAATATATCTGATATTGGCAGTAATAGGGGAAATGAGTATCAAAAATAACATAACATATAGAAAAATAAATAGCAAAATAACAGATGTGATTCCTACCTTCTCAGTAACTACATTAAATGTGAATGGATTAAACACTCCAACTAAATGGAGACATTGGAAAATGGACAAAAATACATGATCCAACTGTATTCTGTCTAAAAAAGACTCACTTTATACTTAAAGATGGGAATAGGTTGAAAGTAAATGGATTGAAAAAGATACACCATGCAAATAGTAACCAAAAGAGAGTTGGAGTAGCTCTACCAATACTAGACAATATAGATTTTGATGCTAAAGTTCTTACTATAAACAAAGAACCTTTTTGTAATGCTAAAAGAGTCAACCTATCAAGAAAATACAACAATTACTAACAGATATTCACCTAACAACAGAATCTTAAAATACAGGAAGCAAAACAGACACAATTGAGAAAGAAAATAGACAATTCAACAATAATTGCTGCAGATTTTAATGCCACACTTAATGGATAGAACAACTAGGTGGAAGATGACAAGGAAATAGAATACTTGAATAGCACTATAAATCAAATAGACCTCACAGAATCTATAGAACACTCCACCCAACAAAAGCAGAATACACATTCTTCTAAGCTGCGCATGAATAATTCTCTAGGATAGACCATATGTTAGTCCATAAAAGAAGGGTATTAGTTTCCTGTGGCTGGTGTCACAGATTGACACAACCTTGATGACTTAAAACAATAGAAATTAATTCCCTCAACATTTTAGAGGTTAGAAGTCCAAAATCAATACTGTTGACCAAAATCAAGGTGTGGACATGGCTGCAAACCCTCCAAAAGCTCTAGAGGAGAATCCATTTCTTGCTCCAGCATTGATTGGTTGCCAGCATTTTTAGCTGGTGGCCACATCACTTCAATCTCTGTCTCCATCTTAACATTAGCTTCTGTTCTTAATTTTGTAGTCAAATTTTTTCTGCCTCTCCTTAAAGGATACATGTTATTATATTTAGGGCCCACCTAGATAATCCAGGATAATTTCCTGGTCTCAAAATCCCTAACTTAGTCACATTTGCAAAGACCCATGTACCAAATAAAGTAACATTTACCAGTTCCAGTAAATAGGACAGTCTCAATAAATTTCAAGGGATTGAAATCATACAAAACTTGTACTCCAGCCACAGAAGAATTAAATTAGAAATTAATAACAGAAGGAAATTTGGGAAATTCACAAATATGTATAAATTAAATAACACATTCCTAAAAATATGATGCACCAGTAAGAAATCACAAGGCAAATTATAAAATGCTTTGAGATAGGGGCGCCTGGGTGGCTCAGTTGGTTAAGCGACTGCCTTCGGCTCAGGTCATGATCCTGGAGTCCTGGGATCGAGTCCCGCATCGGGCTCCCTGCTCGGCAGGGAGTCTGCTTCTCCCTCTGACCCTCCTCCCTCTCATGCTCTCTGTCTCTCATTCTCTCTCTCTCAAATAAATAAATAAAATCTTTAAAAAAAAA
>NC_138373.1:97337634-97366646 GCF_054177405.1 Leptonychotes weddellii
AGGGGCGCCTGGGTGGCTCAGTTGGTTAAGCGACTGCCTTCGGCTCAGGTCATGATCCTGGAGTCCTGGGATCGAGTCCCGCATCGGGCTCCCTGCTCGGCAGGGAGTCTGCTTCTCCCTCTGACCCTCCTCCCTCTCATGCTCTCTGTCTCTCATTCTCTCTCTCTCAAATAAATAAATAAAATCTTTAAAAAAAAAATGCTTTGAGATGAATGAAAAACACACAACAGGGGCACCTGGCTGGCTCAGTTGGTTGGGAATCCAACTCTTGATTTCAGCTCTGGTCATGATATCAGGGTTGTGAGATCAAGCCCTGTGTTAGGCTCCACACTGGGCATGGAGCCTGCTTAAGATTCTCTCTGCCCACTCCCCACAGTGCTCTCTCTCTGTCTAAAAAACATGCACACACAACAAAACTTATGGGATGCAGCAAAAGCAGTGCCCAATGTAAACACAAAAATCCATATAAAAAGGATTACACACCAAAACCAAGTAGCATTTATCCTGGGAATGAAAGGTTGGTTCAACATACAAAAATCAGTAACTGTACTACATCATTTAAATAGAATAAGACAAAAACCACATGATTGATCGTATCAATAGATGCAGAGAAAGCATTTCACAACATTCAATATTCTTTTATGATAAATTCACTCAGAAATAAAGAATAGAAGGTAACATCCTCAATCTGATAAAGCACATCCATAAAAAAACAAACAAAAACAGAACATCATATTTAATGGTGAAAGACTGAAAGCTTTTTCTCTAAGATCAGGAACACAACAAGGATGTCCTCTCTTCCCTTTCTGTCCAATGTTGTACTGGAGATTTTAGCTGGGCTATCACGCAAAACGAAAGAAGAAGCAGGAGAAGGGAGAGGAGGAGGGCAGAAAGGGGAAGAGAGAAGAAAGGAGGGAGTAACAGACAGGAAGGGGAGGAAGGGAAAGGAAGAGAAGGAAGGAAAGGAATCCAGGCTAGAAAAAAAGTAAAACTATCTATTTGCTGATGACATGTCTCATTAATGGAAAACTCGAAAGGATCCACATGCACAGAGGGGAAAAAAAAACCTATTAGAGTTAATAAATAAATTTAGCACAGTTGCAGTATACCAGATCAACACATGAAAATGAGTTGTATTTCTATACATTAGCAATGAGCAATCTGAAAAGGAAACTGAGACAATTTCGCTTACAACATCAAAAAGAATAAAATACTTAGGAATAAATTAGTCAAAGAATTACAAGATTGTACACTAAACTCCACAAATCATTGTTGAAAGAAATTAAAGACAAATAAATGGAAAGACCATCTATGTTTATGGATTGTAAGCCTTAGGGTTAAGATGGCAGTATTTTCTAAATGATCTACAGATTCAGTAAAATCCTTAGCAAAATCTCAGCTGGCTTCTTTGCGGCAATGGACAAGTTGATCCTAAAATTCACTTGGAAATGTAAGGGAACCAGAAAGCCAATATAATCTTTAAAAAAGATCAAAGTTGGAGGACTCACACTTCCTGAATTCAAAACTTACTACAAAACTACAGTGATCAAGACATTTAGCCAGTAATCAGGACAATGTGGTACTGGCATAAAGATAATAATTGAGAAATTAACTCTCACATATATGGTCAATTGACTTGCCAAGACCATTCAAAGGGAGAAAGAATAGTCATTTTAACGGATAGTGCTGGGACACCTGAACACCTACAAGCAAAAGAGTGAAGATGGACCCCTACCTCACATTATATACTAAAACAAACTCAAAATGGATGGAATACCTAAAGATAAGAGCAAAATTATGAAACTCTTAAAAGAACACAGAGTTTCTTCTTGAATGAGGCAACTGTTTCTTAGATGACACCCAAAGCACAAGCAACCAAAAAAAATATATATATATAAATTAGACTTAATGAAAATTAAAAACTTTTGTGTCTCAAAGAACATTATTAAGAAAATGAAAAGACAATCCATAGAATGGTGTATTTGAAAATCATATATGTGATAAGAATCTGCTATCCAGAATGTAGAAAGCACTCCTACCACTCAATAAAAAAATAAATTGAATGCACAAACAATGAATCATGGAAACTTCATCTAAAACTAATGATGTAATGTATGGGGATTAACATAAGAATAAATAAATAAATAAATAAATAAATAAATAAATAAATAAATAAATAAATAAATAAATAAATTGAAAAATGAGTAAAGGATCTGGATAGAAATTTCTTCAATATGTACAAGTGGTCAATAAGCATATGAAAAGATGCTCAATACATATACAGGCCTATTTATAGCTCCTTCCAGAAATGGCAAGTACCCCCAGAGAAATAGCAGTCCCCAGATGTTGGATTCATCTTTTTAGAGTTCTATCTTTTCCTAGATCTTGGTCTATATTTCTTGACTACCTTGTGAGTGTTCTGATGCCTTTGAGCAGATTTTTTCCCCTAGTTTTCCTCAGGAGGAGGTTTGATCTGAATTACCTGCTCTGCTCTTGGTGAAAGCAGAGTCACCTGGTTTCATTTTCAATTTGGAGAGAATTCTATCCCTTCTTTCTCGAAACTTTTTTCTTGGCTTCCTGGTTTCCCTCCTGCCTGTTCCTCAGTTTCTTTTGAATACTTCTCTGCCCCCCTCATACCCTGTTAATATTGATGATCCTGTCCTAGATAACTCTTTCTTCTTACTGGACATACCTATCTTGTCCAGTTATGGAGTTTCAAATATCATCCACATGCAGATGACTAGATTTTTCTGGTTCTCATTAGCCACCCAGTCTGAAATATGCTTTTCTCCCAACCAAACTGCACTTCTTGGAATTTCTTAAACATGACATGGCTATCTGTGTATTTATGCATACTACCCATTCTTTTCTTCTGCTTGAAATGCTCTGACCTGCTTTGTCCACCTGGCAAACACATATCAGTTCTTTAAGATTCAGTGCAAGTATCCACTCCACAGTCTTCTCTGATTCCCCAGATAGAAAAAGGTAGCCTCTCCTCTGGGTTCTCATAGTACCCCATTAACAATTAAAAATAATGTTATGTTAATTTATAAACTTGTAATTTTTAAAAAGTTGTATAGTACACTGGTTTTATTAAATGATTATGAACACTGCTCAAAGTGCTTATAACAAACCTGTGAATTTGGTAATATCATTATCCATATTTTACCGATGAGGAACTTGAAGTGAAGTAACTTGCCCAAGGTTATGCAGCTAAGAAATTGCAGAGCTTGGATTTTTACCTCAGGCATCTGACATCAGCCAATAACCTTTACCACTATACTCTATGTCATCATCTAATCATCATCTTCCCTATTATTGTTGAGAGCTAACTGCTGTGCCAAGCATTGTGTTATGAGCATGATCTCATTTAATAACTCTATAAGGTAGATTCTATCTTTTCCTTATTGAGGAAATTGAGGCCCCCAAAGGTTAAGTAATTTCTTCCTAATGTTCATTGTATTAAATTGCAATTGTCCACTCTTCCCTACATACATGCCCTTCGCAATATTCCTCATCAGGAGGTACAGTCTATTTCCCAAGCTCTTAGATCTAGGATGGCCTTGTTACTTGCTTTACTCAGTAGAATGCACCAAAAGTGGTGTTGTAGCTCCTAGCCTGGGTCTCAAGAGTCCTTGGGTACTACTCTCTCTCACAACACTGCCACTGCCATGAGAAAAGCCTGGGCTAACGTGCTGCTGCTGAGAGACCATGCAGAGCAGAGAGACAAGTCATCTCAGGTAACATCATCCTAGACCAGCCGACCTGTCAGCCGTGACTATATGAGAGGTCAACCAACTGTAGACTTGCGGAACATGACTGCTGTTGTTTTAAACCACTAAATATTGGGAGTAGTTTATGGTATGGTAGAATACATAACCAATTCCGTCATTTAGCCAGTAAGTGGCAGCATCACACACACATACACACAAATGACCCATGCTGTTTCATCCATACAGCTTGGTAATTGGAAACTAAGAAATACAATTTAACCTGCATAGCTTGCCTCTTCCCATTACGCATCCAGGAATTCCCACAGCCTGGCTGAATCCTAGCAAATGCTGATGGTGGTAGAGCTACACTGGCAGTTGAATGGAGGCTGGTCTTGGCCTTTCCGAGCAGTCTGCTGAATAAAGATCCCCACCGGAAGACACTTGCTGCTCTGGAATGAGTTGATACTCATCTTTTGTGGTAGAAACCATGGTCCAGAGGACAAGAGGCTCTGTCTGCACTAGTGATGTTTGCTCTGGCCAGGATGCAGTGTGTAGCCTCTGTGCTACACCAACCACTGCTGGGATGTGCTCTTTTCCCCACTGTTCAAGGAAAGGTAAAATCTCTCATTCTTTTATTCATTCTACAAATAAAGTATCCACTGTCCTAGACACTGCTGTAGGTGCTGAGGATGCCGCAGTGAATAAAACCAAGTCCCTTCCCCCTGAGCTTGTATTTTAGTGGAAGAGACTAACAGTTTGCATAGATCGATAATTCCTGAGTGCTTTGAGGAAAAGTAAGACAGGATTAAGGTGAGGACAGGGTGTACAATCAGATTTCGATGTCAGGGAAGACTTCTCTAAGGAGATGACACTTGAGTAGAGACCGGAGTTAAGTGAAGGAGGAACCACATGTAGATACTGGATTAGTGATCCAGTGTGGGGAACAGTGCATTCAGTCCTCCTGAGGCAGCAGCATTCTTGGTCTATCGAGGTACAGCAAGCAGCTAATGAACTGGAGCCAACTGACCGAGGTGGAAGAGAGCCATGAACGAAGTCATGCAGAAGCTGATGGGCAACAAACAGTAAGAACTAGATTTTATTCTGTATGAGATGTTACCTCTATTGATAACTACTATATACCAGTACACAGTACTAAAGAAGATTGTTGACTGAATGGGGAGAACAAAAATTTATATCATAAGGCAAACTGTACCCAGTCATGGCAACACATGACTCATTTATGAAACTATGTAATTCCTGGGTCCACCTATTTTATCAAAACCTCTGTATATAAAGCCCCAGAACCCGTACTTTTTAAAAAAGAACCTCTCATCCTTATAATGTATGGCTGTGTATGCAAAGGATATATACCAAACTACAATATGTGTCTCAGGCACATTATAGTTCTGAGTAGAAATACCTTAAAGAGTTTTTTTTTTTAACTCTTAAGTTTCTAAAATCAGCCCCTTTAAAGACAACTCTCCATCTTTTGTAATTTGGCCTTAGAAAAAGATCAGTCTGGTGGTGAACTGTACACAGGAATGCATTCAGTATTTGCTGGATGGGTGGCAAGTATCTGAAGAGTTTAGCGTCAAGTATGTTGGTCATTCTATTGTACAGGGGAGCTTTTATCACAGGACTGTATAACTCTTGGCATTTTCATTATTGCTGCAACAGTAGGAAAGTTCTAATCTAAATTAAGCACAATTTGCCTAGGTTACAAAATATTTAAAATCCTTGATTTAGATAGGTGAATTAAATGCATAGATCAATGGGATTTCTAGCCTATTACCAGACATTTTGCATTATGCAGAATTATCCAAACGTTTTTAAAAAAACCTTATGCTAGAAAACAATTTAGTACACAATTTAAAGAGAAAAAGATTTATTGCAATATAAAATGCACTTATAAAATGTCCACAGAAGACATGTAATTCTTCACTGCTATATAAATTTACCTGGAATACTTTGATCACCTTCTACTGTTATGATGATATCACCTAAAACATACTGTAAACAATGAGTTATACTCTATAACAAATGCATCACTGATTTTTCAGCAATCTTGGTTTAATAATAATTAGTTTAAGACTATATAATCACATCTATATTCTGGAATGTCCATTTACTTTCATGTAGTGTAGCAGAATTTAGACTATAATTGCACATGAATGGTACAGAAAAACATTCACCACCAAATTATTTTATACCTTCATGACAGGTTTTACATTCTGATTGAAAATACAGCTTGAGCTATGGTCTGCAACACAGCTCTAGGATTCTCAATGCAGTAATTTGTGTACACGTGTGTCTATGTGGGCACCCATGGAACAACTTAAAGTGTATCTTTAGTAAACAAGTGCAACATTACTGCCAATTACTTTGCATGTTTAAATATTATAGTCTGATTATTTGTAAACAAACAAAACCCCACACACTCTTACCTCTAGAAAAAAAATCCTGTCAACCCATAATTATTCTAATATGCTTTACTTGAACACACATTGAATTTTTGAAAGGTGCATATAGTACCTTAGATAATAAGGTATAAAAATGTGTTTCATATTTTATACTATGAAATGTGCATTTCTAATGTTATATGCAGCATAAAGTTTAGATCAAGAAATTCTAAATCCTGGATCCCCATAGTTCATTTAGAAAACTCCTCAAAGTTATGGCTCTTGCAGCAGGTTTATCAGATTTAACATGACAAAGTGTTCTATCTCCTTCCCTATTTCAAGTATCCAAAAAAAAAAAAAAAGGCTCAAAATTTCTGTAGGTTGTAACTGAAAATGCAAAGCTTTAAATAGTTAAATGTGCTTTGAAATAAGATATAAATTGAAACAATTTTCTTCAGTATTTAATTTGTATTAGGCTGATAAGTACTAGGACTTTCAGTTTTATTAAATGAGTATTTCCTCAAAGATAAAGAACACAATTTGCCTATTAATATATGGTTCTGGGATTCTGGAGAAAAATCAATCTTGATGTTTAAGATTTTTTCAACACTGTTGACTTTAGTTTTGTTTTCTTTTTAATGATGTTAATTTAATATTCAATCTGAACATATTTAGCCTCAAACTACTTAGAATGAAATGAGTTACTTCTGAAAAGGAAACTTTAAAGCACTAGAAAGAGAATTTACTAAAGCTGTTTAATATGTCTTTCAACGTCATCAGAAATCCTGCAGTATAGAAAATATCTGGTACCTTTAAGGTTTCAGAATGAACTGATCTTCTGAAATTTTAATGCCATTTAAAAAACCAAAAAAGTCAACTAGAAAAGACTGCTGCAATAAAGCACTGTTTCTAAAAGTTGCAGACATGATCCCATCATCTGAGAGCTAAGCACTGCTTCTCAGAGTCAGCAACTTTTCACCTTTACCTAGGCACACTAAGTTCTCAGCTGAGAAAATAATCTAACCTGGTCCTTAACATATTCATTGAGTAGTATGAATATTTTAAGGTCTTTCTCCCTTCAAGAAAAAAACTTGATGTCTCACTAAAGAGTAGTAAGGAGTGTATCTTACTTTGAGACATCAGACTTTCTGGAATTGGCCCAACTGTATAAAATTTTAAGAAGTGTGTGAAAGTATGGAATCATTATTAATCTGTGAAAACAGTGTGACAAAATTAAACATCACTATGTCGAACCCTTTTCTAGCATTAACTTAAAAATAGAGATCATGAGTCTTCTATAACCTTAATTTTAAAAACACACAGAAGTGAAAAGTGCTATTTTTCAAAAAGTACAATTTTTTTCCCTACTATGTATCAACATGGAATGATTTCAGTTCTCCTGTACTAAAAGCTGGACTTTTAAAAAAACTAGTATTGTAATGCTTAATATAATGATTTTAATCAGCAGTGGCTTCACTTTCAGCTGGACCCCTAATAAGTCTTCGAATTCCTCTTTTTCCTGCAGGACCTTTTGGTTTTGCAAAACTTTGCTTATGTGCATGCTGCTTTGGATGTACTTCTTCATAAAGGAAGTCTGCTGTCAACTCATCCCCGTTGTCTATCTCAATCTGTAAGAGATGGAATTAAGTGTGATCCTGTATGAAAAAGACAACATTCAAAACCTAATACAAGCAAGGAGCCAGTTTTCAGGTGTGAATGCTCACAAATAAATACATAATACCCATTCCAGCAGGAGAGTATCAAGGACCATATGTAAATAGTTTCACTTTCACCTTTTTTTTTGGAGCGGGGCGGTGGTGCATTGCCTGAATACATAATCAGCAATAATCATTTTCTATTTGGTTCCCTCTTTCTTCTCCTATTTAATGCATAAGAAGCTACCACTATATTCTCAAGTTGTTCTGCTTTGGTACAATATACATATTCAAGAAACATTACTCACTGGCCCCTCTGTTACCTGAGTCACTTGAAATCACTCTAGAACAGGGCCAACTTCAGCCCGAATTAAGAGTGTGTTTTACATTTTTAAAGGGTTATAAACATAAAATAATAAAACAAACAAGAATATGTAACAAAGACCATATGTAGCCTGGTGAAGCCTAGAATATTTACTATCAGCTCTTCTAATAAAAAAGTCAGCCAGTCCCTGCTATACCTTACAAACTTAAAAAGCTTGAAGGGTTCAGTACCTAGAACACTGGTAGTTTTAGGGACCTGTGTTTTAATGAGTTGAAGGGCTCAAGAATAAACCACATCTTTCCCCGTGCCTCATTTGCATGTAAGAAAATAAATTTAATAAAATTGGTAGCTTAGCTCCCCAAATTCAAATGTTTATGCCCATTCCCTTTCTCAACAACTAGATTCTCAACCATCCCATGATTCAGTTATAAATGGAGACTGTAGTTCCTTATTAATAGCAAGTGTTGAGACAATCACAAGTATGTAGCTCTAGCAGCACTGTCCAACAGAACTTTCTGCAATATGGAAATGTTTTCTAAATTCTGCACTGTCCAATACAGACAGTAGCCACTAGCCACGAGTAGCTAATGAACACCTGAAATATGTCTAGTATGATTAAGAAACTGAATTTTAGGGCGCCTGGGTGGCTCAGTTGGTTAAGCGACTGCCTTCGGCTCAGGTCATGATCCTGGAGTCCCGGGATCGAGTCCCGCATCGGGCTCCCTGCTCGGCGGGGAGTCTGCTTCTCCCTCTGACCCTCCCCCCTCTCATGTGCTCTCTGTCTCTCTCATTCTCTCTGTCTCAAATAAATAAATAAAAAATCTTTAAAAAAAAAAAAAAGAAACTGAATTTTAAATTTTACTTAATTTTAATTTATATTTAAATTTAAATAGCCATATGTAGCTTATGGCTACATATTAAAGAATACAGATCTATAAGGGGAGAACTGGAGTAATGATAGATCATCCTCAAGCACTTAGAGTAGAGGAGACCCTAAGGATTTATGTGAGAACAAGAAAAAAATATCTTCATTAATAAATCATAATACATCACAAACTACCTGGAAAAGACAATAAAGATCTAACAAAAACTGAAATTTTAAAATAGATAGATAGGTAATTTTACCTTTCTAATAACATCCATTTGTAGTTGTCTTTCTACAATTTCTAGCAGAGGGCTCTTGCAGCTAGAATACAGCATCCGTTCTCTTATACTGCATGTGTATCCAGGCATTGAATAAATAAAAACTGTAAGTTAAAATAATAAATACAATTAGCAATACATCAATTAAAGCAAATACTAAGCCTCACAGAACTATAACTAAGTCCTCTGGGCAAGAAGTAAGAATACAGTGCTAAAAAAATCAATAAACCAAATGAAAATAACATGTTAAAACAATATATTATCTACCTATGGACTCCAAATAGTCTCCTTCATGGGAATGTTTATACAAGAAGAAATGGTAACGTGCTGAATCCTTGGGAATCCTCTTTGGCAAATCTTTTAGTTCTGTATTTGTTGTGTTGGCCAAAATTATAATTTCATTTTTTATATCTATTTCCTGTCAATAAGAAATACATTCATTAAAATAGATACACAGCAATTTAAAATTTATAGTAAAAAACACTAGGAGACAAGGGGAAACTTACACAGGTTTGACTTTTCACAATGAACATATATTGTCTCATAATTTTAAGAAAATGAATAAAAAAATCAGGAAACAAAACAATTTTAAATCCATTAAAAATAAACCTTGTATGCGCCATGAGCTACCAAAAACAGCAGCCAGTTCATAATTATCATATGTCTCTTACCAATTGCACATAGTTGAGCTGTCTGTTACTTAACTGTTCCAAAGCCTGAAAAGCTTCTCGAGAAATAGGAAATGCTACTCCTTGTAGTGTTTGATGCTTAGTGTCCACACCCACGTCAGTTTGTACCTAAGTATGACAGATTTAATTTACTGATGAAGTTTTAGCATTTAGCAGTGTCATACAGCAAAGATAAGAAAACCCAATCTCTATCAAGTGTCATTCCACCCTTGCCCATTTTAATATAAGTAAAATTAACATTTAAAATATTACGAACTTAAAAAGCAAGTAATTTTTCACATTTGTTCATGTTCTGCTAGCATTCTGTCGACATGCAGAGTGCATGACACATCTTTATGAAATGTTGGGAGTGAACATTTGAGTGAGTATGCAGTGTTAGTGGGGCTTTGGGGGGGAGGTTGTTTATATGTTTGGTTTGGCACATTTGCAATGAACTTCATAAGTTCTTTCAAGTGTCCTCAGTTTACACCTTTAATTATAAAATTTTACTTGATAAAATTTATGAACAGCGTGATATATATACAATATGTATCAAACTTTACTTTGTTCTGTTAGACATAAAATGCAACACAAACACCATGCATTGAATTGAAAGGAGTACGAACAGTATACAAAGACACAACACAGCTCAACAAATTATACTACTGCAGAAGTTCCAGACTTTGAGCTTTCATTACTAAGAACATGGGTGTGCAAATACTAGATGAGTACTTTAAGAAAGCTTTCAATGTACATGTTTTAAGACTTTTATACTCAAATGATAGCTAGTATAGGGTCTCATTTGCAGTGTTGCAACAGAAAGTCAAATAGAAATTTTACTTTTAAAAAAACGAATGGAGATTCTACAGCATAAATGATACTGGATAATGAAAACATCATAGAACATATGCAAATGCATACCCCAATACGATCCTCTGGGTTCTGATTGCAAGGAATAAAACAAACTATCAAACTTGCAAAAAAAAAAAAAAAATCACATAAAAATCTTTACTCAAATAACTTGAGTTAAAATAATATAAAGATAGATCCTTGCTCTCAGGTTAATACTAAATAATATTAAATCACTTTCCAGACTGATTCCTATTAGTTGGTTACTCAGACTAGTGAATAGTGGTTTCTGCTACTTGTTCTTTCCTATAAAATCCCAGTAGAAATATAGTAACTATTCTAACTTGTAATTAGAACAGCTGCAGTAAACACATTAGAAATATGATAAACTATAATATGGATGAAATTTATTGGCTCTAATATAACTGAGCTAATAAACAAGTACTCAAAACACCATCTCCCATATATACATATGCATCCAAGTAGTGTTCAGAGAAGTTAATTTATAGAGCTTCTAGAAATACTAAATATCTTATAGCATTTACATTTTACTCTCTTTAGTCACCAAACAAAATAATGTAATAAAACAATAGAATGTAACAAAACAAACCTGCTTCGGCAACCTCATTAGATAGAATTCTTTGCCCAAAATGGGTAACACACATTTTTCCCATTTATCTAGTATTCAAAGTACAAAGTTAAAAAAAGTTGTACTTCCAACAGGAAGATTTACTATTCCGTCACATACATTACAAATATAGGAGGAAGTTACTTATGAAATTAATACAAATTTTAATATTTACTGTTAACTTTTTTCCTGAAAATACAATGAGCACAGTCTTGTCTCTAAACTATACAGAATAAATGCAAGCTACCTAACTTACTTATTCTCTAGTTACCTCTACATCTATTAATTAAAAATATTTTTTCAAACACTTAAAATCTTGCAAGAGTATCAAAACTGTAATTTACCTCATTAATTTTAATCTGCCGTAATTCTTCCTCAGCTGCGGTCAATGGGGCAGGAGAAGATTGTGACACCAAGTATTTCTTATAACCATATAATGATACATCTTCCTGTAAACACAGAAATGGATTGTTACTAGTTATTCCCTAGAAAACCTCCATGAAGTCACTTTAGGAAAAACAAAATTATTAATTTAACATAAAACATTTTGATTGAAAAATAGTATCAAGAATTTTACTATTTCTTATTTTTCAAAAATCCTCTTCCAAAAAATTTTTCAAAAAAATTTAAGGGGGAGTACTTACTCTTCATTTCCTTAAGCTTCCCTAAAGTTTTCTAATTACTAATGGGTATGAGTGTGGTGGTGGTGATGTCAGTCAAATGATGAACTTGGTCATGTTCAAGTCTACAGGACGATTATAATTAACTTACTGGGGAAGTCTGGCCCATAACTATTCAATAATCAACACATTCAGATTCTGAATTCTCTATTATATTGATTTATACAATTTATAGTTTTTCACAGAAAATGATTATAGCTCTTATTTAAAAGAATAAAATATTCCAAAGAGGTCTACTTTTTCATCAAAATTTTGTGATTTGAAAGAATGAGAATAGAAAGAACTGAGAAAACAGGCCACCTCACAATTAATGGTGAACAAGCAAAATATTCCCATCCAGTCTTGTGGTCTATCCACTAGATATTACTGTTCAAAACATATTTAATTTTTCTTAATTTGTGTATATATGTATAAATATATCTCTTTACCATATAACTTTTATTACAAAGTAAATTCTTAATCATAATTTACTAATTAAATGTATTAATCAACTATCCCAATTAATTATCAATCAATTTACCTGCCTCAATGTTCCTGGTTTAAATAATATGCATAGTTACTGCTTCTACATGGGTATAAATGTCCAAAATATCTAAAAATTAACATCTCTTTCAAGTAGTCTCTCATTTTTCTGAACCTGTTTCCCTATCCTTAAAGTGAAAGGCTGAACTAAATGAGGGGTTAAACTAGATGATCTCTAAGGTATCGTGTAGTTTCTAAAGACTAACAAAGGATATTCCAACATATTTTAAAAGGGTAAGTACATGTTTTAGTTAACTTGCTTATCATATGAAATATAGTAATATTTTTCTCTTATTCTTATGGTTACAGATTCATTAGTCTGATTTCATATCAATTACCCATTACCTAGAAGTCCTTATATTGGTTTAATTCCAACACGTGGAATCCACATATATATAAATATAAGTTTTGTACCTTTACTGTTCCAAATACTTCATCCTTAATGTGGCCACCTCCAAATTCCTTTTTCAGAGTTGCTCTTGTTGCCGCATACAACATTTTTTGGCGAACCTAGTGAGTTGTGTAAGTTTACTTAGCAGTTTATAGATGAAAACTATCATTACAAAAGAAAGTATTTTCTGAATGTATTAAAATTTTCAAGCACATTAAACATAAACTGTGATAAAGCTGAAGTCCAGGGGCTGTAATATGCTAAAGTATATGTGTACAAGTAGCCATCATAACACTTCATCTATTAAGGTAGATTTCAATTTATAATATGTCATATTTTACAAAAACTGGGAAACTAAATTTTAAAAACTTACTCACTTTTCAAAGTATACAAGTTCAAGAATTTAAAAAAAAAAACTACTTAAAATACTACTTTAAGGGCAACGCTGCAGCCTCGGGTCAAAATGCGAGTAGGCCTGCAGTCGCACCATCAAGCCGGTGGCTGGAGGGTATTCGAAATGGTACTACAATGCTGCAGGGTTCAATAAACTGGGGTTAATGAGAAATGATACAATATATGAGAATGATGATGTGAAAGAGGCCATAAGAAGGCTTCCTGAGAACCTTTATAATCACAGGATGTTTTGCATTAAGAGAGCACTGGACCTGACCATGAGGCATCAGATCTTGCCTAAAGAGCAGTGGACAAAATATGAGGAGGATAAATTCTACCTTGAACCATATCTGAAAGAAGTTATTCGGGAAAGAAAAGAGAGAGAAGAATGGGCAAAGAAATAATGATGGAGTTGAAATCTGTGGTTGCAGCCGCCCTCAAATATCTTTAAATTGAATAAACCTGAAATGTACAATTTAGAACTATCTGAGCTGCAAATATACTTTAAATAAATGTCTATGGTGATTAAAAAAAAAAATACTACTTTAAGATATGAGGAAGAAAACATCACTTGAAATAAAGTAACCTGGATACTGACATTTTACTCAAAGCAAATCAAGATCAGATGTTACTAATTAAGCTGTTTAAGAATCAAATGTTGGGCGCCTGGGTGGCTCAGTTGGTTAAGCGACTGCCTTCGGCTCAGGTCATGATCCTGGAGTCCTGGGATGGAGTCCCGCATCAGGCTCCCTGCTCAGCGGGGAGTCTGCTTCTCCCTCTGACCCTCCCCCCTCTCATGTGCTTTCTCTCTCTCATTCTCTCTCTCTCAAATAAATAAATAAAATCTTTAAAAAAAAAAAAAAAGGAATCAAATGTTTATGGCATACCTATGGCATATACCATTCTATGAGGAATACAAAGATGAAAACAACTACAATAAAAACTATTATTAAAGAATCTAATAGCAACTGTTGAAAACTACTAAAGATAACTGCCAACCAATAGAAATAGTTTTATAATACTGCATCGTCAAATCCAGTAATCTGAATCATTCTAACTTTCCTAAAAGAAATACTTGTGTGTATGCCTATCATTTGAATGGTAGCTAGTAAGAATATTTACTATAACATTCAATTAGGTCTCAGAATTATTCCAAGTATTATTTTCAAAGCATAGTCATTTATATATAATTGACAAAGATATTTAAATTTAAAATCAGTAATAATTCTGTTGATTTCAAGGGCAAGACTTCTGAATCTAAGTATATTACTCCCGACTCTACATTACCAATATGAGGATTTTCTTCATGATCACTCCCTTCAATGGGAAATAACTATTGCTTCTTAACTTTCTTTTGGCCTAGGACTATTTCAGAAAAAAAAAAATTTCTAGCATTTAATGTTAAACAAGTTACAAAAAAATTACTTACATGAGAATGATCTGGAGACCAGGCAATGAATATCCATTCATATCCCTGGGCATTCTGAGAATCTAACCTGAATAATATATAGCATGGTTGTTTGTCCTCCAGTAGGGGTAAAACAAAGGAATCATAATCCTTATCCCAGGAATCTGAAGGCTGACTACATGATCCAATCACAAGTTTCTCTATGAAGAACAATTTTTAAAAGACACATGAATTGTTTTAAATACCAAATGGCAGTGAAGAAAAGAATAAACTAATAATACAGTCATCTCCTATTACTATTATTCATATCAAGAAGTTACACCTGGGTGGCTCAGTCAGTTAAGCATCTCCTTGGGTTCAAGTCATGATCCCAGGGTCCTGGGCATGGCATCAGGCTCCCTGCTCAGAGGGGAGTCTGCTTCTCCCTCTGCCCCTCCCCCCCACTTGTGTTTTCTCTCAAATAAACAAAATCTTAAAAAAAAAAAACATGAAGATTTTATGACTAGCATGGTTAAAATGTTTTATTTAATAAACACAAGAAAAGGGCGCCAGGGTGGCTCAGTTGTTAAGCGTCTGCCTTCGGCTCAGGTCATGATCCCAGGGTCCTGGGATCAAGCCCCGCATCGCATCGGGCTCCCTGCTCCGCGGGGTGTCTGCTTCTCCCCCTCCTTCCTGCTCGAGCTCTCTCTCACTATCTCTGTCTCTCTCAAATAAATAAAGAAAAGAAAGTATTAAAACCAGGTTTAGTGCTTACTTGGCCATAATGCTACAAATAAAAAACTTTTGTCCAGAAGCATAAATTGGTGCAGCCATTTGGCAGAATCAAGTAAAACTGTGAATGTTCTCTGCATAGAAAATCTCTTACATTAAAAAAAAAAAACCCTAGAAGACAAATTAAAAAAAAAAAAGAAAGAAAATCTCTTAAACATATGTTCACTGCACAATATAAGAACAGTGGAAGCTGCAAGTACCCTAAGTGTTCATCAGTAAGAGAATGATCACATACTATGTGGCATAGTTATATGATGAATTCATATTTAAAAATAGTGAGCTCTTTGTCAAAACTAATTACAAAAATAATGTTTACAGAAAAAAGATTCAGAATAAGATATCAGTTTACATGAACTTAAAAACTCAAAACAGCACTATAAGCTATCTAGGAATACATATAAAAACTGCAGAAATATAAAAACTCCTAATATAGTTGCTTCAGGAAGAGGAGGTCAGGAAGTGAAACTGTTTAAAGGGGATGCCCTTATATCACAAAAATATTAAGTTTAAAAAAGCTGAAGCAAATATGATAAAATATTAGCAGTCATTAAGGGGAGATCGAAGTATTTGTTGTTTTTTTAATTCCTTTTCATTTCCTTAAAAATTTTCCTCAAAACAAAAAGATCGGAAAATGATGATTTAGGAAAGAGTGTCATTTTCCTTCTGTAGTGATCCTAGTTACACAAACTTTTCCATTTTAGTCACTTAACTAGTCAGTTAGGAAGTGATGGCCTTTAAAATTTAGCTCAATATTCCTAAAATATGCTGCTTTACAGTATATGTTTATTCCTATCAAGTGTGGCAATATATATTTACAACAACTGCATATTTTTCAAACTACTCTGGTATTTTTAATATATAAGTAGAAAATGGAAAGCAAATTAAGTTTACTTCCAGTTTATAAAAGAACAAGTTATTTTTCCAAAGCAAAGTATTTCCAGGTATTTAAGAAATTAGACCAATGGAATATTTTAAGACATTCATTTGCAAGAATATTAATTGTCCAAATTCAAATATAGCCACATTAAAAGATTCTCCCACCCAATTTCCCTGCTACAGAATTATTTTGAAAGGATCAATTTACAGTTTATTACATTCTTAGAACTTTGTCCCAAAACAAGAAAGGGGGAATCATTTCTTCAGCACAAATTACAATCAAGTGGAGAAAATGGGAGTTTGAAATCCTTTGTTTCTACTTCAAAACTAACTTTACTGAGTAACAATTCTCAAGTAATTTTTGGGGAGAGACACCTGTTTACTGATTTCCATTCCAGAGATAGAAGCACTAACATTAGAAATGGGTTATGGTACAAAAACTGAGACAAAAAGTAAAAGAGGAAGATGTCACACCAAAAAAATATCTTTCTGTTTCCCTGATAGTCAACTACAGAATTCAGAGGGTAGGCAGCAGCCAATGGGACATGACCAAATGTACAGAATCCACGTTACCTAAAGGCAAGCTTTGAACTTGCTTCACGTTAATTAACAGTTCCAATCACTGACCATGACTTAGAAATTTAAAAATATAACACTCAATAATCTAAGGACAAACAATATTTAAAAATGTATAACTAACCATTTTCAATAGATATTTTTAGAAGTCTGTATTTTCCATTTCTTGCTCTGGCAAAGATATCTTTAACATCTTCACTTGCTGTGGAAAAAGACAGACAAGTAAACCCATTTTTTATACTTATGTGTTAATACTTTCAAATGTTATTTAAATAAGAAGAAATGAATTGTAATAGAAGAAAAAATCTTGAGTATGTAGCATCCCCTTACTATCAGTAATTTAAACTATAAAACTTAAAGGTATAACATAGCAGACACTGTACACAGCTAAGAAATATTAATATAGCTTAAAAGTATATTACTACTAATTCTAATCTGTTTTAACTAGATAATTCCAAAACAGAAATAACACTGGGAGTGAAAATATTAAAATTATTCAAATCCAATAATGAATAAATTACGATTTTAAAAAACACCTCTTGCTTGGTTGAAAATTGTTGAAAACCTTTCATTCTCTTCTAGTCCAATTTCAAAATTATAATAAAGATTCAATTCATTTCTATATTTTCACATTAAAAACAACAGTAAATATCAGATATCCTATCCCGATTAAACAAAAAAGTCAATAAAATGCATTCAAGCTTGTACTTCCGGTAATATTTTTCTAACTGGTATTTCTCAAAAAGCTAGAGTTAAGTTCACTAAGCAAATATATATTTAATAACCCTTCTGTTCCCATTAAAGCTTCAATTTCATTCTGATTTCATCCTTGGGTTGTATACTGAAAGCAAGAACCACTATTTAAGGAGTGATTGCTATAAGGCTCAAACATGAAAATCAGTAATTACATATTTAAGTGTCTAACTCGGACAAACAGATCTGCTTTTAGGTTTGAGAGTATTTTGCTTGTGTTTGTGTGCGCAGGGAGAGGTGTGGGGTGGTCAAAGACTCATACGAACAAAACACAAGTCAATGTTCATCTGGGAAAGATTCGTGGTCTATTAACAGGAAGAGCGTGGGTTTATATTAGCACTCGTTAAGTAATCGCGAGTAACCCCGGGATATATTATTTGATTCTGATGAGGTGAGCGCTTCCAGACTGCCCATTTTCAAACCAAGAAATAATGGAGGTCAGATATAATTGCACACTGAACTGCCTTCACGGTATGATCGAATACAGCCACAAAGACCAGAATTTTCAGTTCCCTGGGGAAGTACCTAAGAAAAAAATCAAAACACCCCATACTCAGGATTTCTCAGAACGTAAATTCATGTTTCCATTTTGGAAGAAAGTGCTGAAGAGTTTGGGAAGCACCTTTACTGGGAATGAAAAAGATTCCAGTATCTTTCGTTTTATAATCAAAATCCTGTAACAATCTCCTTCGCACTGTGAAAGGAAAATTCGCCCGTCTCTCTACAGCAAGAGGAGCCCCGGTCGCCTCCACTGTTTCAGGTCTCCCCTACCGGATAAAAAGGGGGAAAGTTGGGCTATCGTCAGGGGCGCTGGAAGGCACACCCCCTTCACCCAGGCCTCCTCGGAAACGAATTTCCCCCGCTTCTGCGAATTTCGGGTCAGTCTGTAACGTGTCGGCGGCCGGGCCGGGCTGGGAGGTACGCAGGCCGGGAGCGCCCGGGACCAGAACGCTCGGAGAGGCGCAGAGGCCCGGCGTGCCCCGCGAGACCGGCTCCCTTCCTCCCGGCCCGACTCCAGCCCTGCCAGTCCCGCAGCCCGCCCGGCTCGGCCGCAGCCTCCCGGGAGCCCCTTTCCCGCGCGCCGCTTCGGGTGCCGTTACCTTGGATGCCGGTCTGATGGGACATGGCGGCGGCCGCGGGCTCCCGGCTCCGGCGCTAAGTGCTGAGAGCGGCTCCGGCCGGCGCCTCCAGGAAGTGGCGGCTCCTCCGCCTGCCGCGGCGCGTCATCGGCCTGCGACCCGCGGCCGCCCCGCCCAGCTAGGCCGACAGCGTCCTCGCGCGCCCCTGTCGCCTCCGCCCCCTCACCCGGTTCCCCCCACACCCCACGCGCTCTTTGGAGCGCGGCAAATCCGCTCTCTCCCGGCGCACTCCTCCAGCTCTCGCCGGGGGTCACTGTCCTGGCACTGCTCGGTCCCCACCACCGTGAAACCCCGCAGAGCCAGCTGGATGGCTTTGCCCTTTGGTGTCTGCCCTCCAGCGACCCTGCAGACGCCGCCATTCGCTGGTTCAGCAAAAAGATGCTCAAAAATGTAAATGACCATTTTTACTGAACATGTATTTTCAATTTTAAAAAGATGTGCACAGTATTTTTCTTAGTTCACTCTTCCGGTAATCTATACAATGTGAAGGGTCACTCCCTGCCCTGTTTTTTTAAAATGAGGATTAATGTATAGGTGGTCTCCCATCAAAATCTCCCACACTTTTTTTAAATTGAATTAATCTCACACTGTTAACTTTTCTTTTTTCAGTTGGGTACATTTAGAGACCAAGTTTTCCTTTCTCTTCATTCCAAAAGGAGACAGCCTTTAAAAGTGAGATTAGCTGATTTGAATACTCCTTTGTGGTCAATTTTATCATTGCAAACTATGATTGCCGCTCTGCTTTAGATTGCTCGTTAATTCTTGAATTAAGTAATTATTCAGGATTCATTTGGATAAATGTAAAATAACAGCAGATATTATTAAAAATTCTTTTCCATTTTCTGCTGTTAAGAACATGTATTTTCCTTCTCAAAGGTAATTTTAATACTTTTTGCTTTTCTATCACTCCTAGATTATAGTTCCCTAGGTAGAAAACTGGGTCTTTTGTTTTTAGGGCCTTGAACTGACAAATATACAAAATTACAATCTGCTTATCAACAAATACTTTCTTCAGCCAATAATATAAATGCAAATTAACAAAATCACTCTTCAAATACAATGTATTTTTAACTAGTCATTAACTATCAGGCTTGCAATTATGTTTCTCTGCCAGGATCACAGCAAAGAAGGTTGCTATGTTTTGTTCCTTGTTATCTAAACTTTTTTTTCTCAAACAGATCCTCATATTATGGAATAAGCAAAATTTAGTCTGAGTTTTGTAACTTGTTTGGATTTAAGAAATGTAGGGAGAGTTTCATTCTAACCAAATTCTTCCTGACACAACAGTTCTTTCTGATTTTCCAGTTTTGATTGCTTTGTCGAGCAGAGAGAAAATTGCAGAGTTCATCTTCAGTTTTTTGACTGATTCACATCTTGGTGACTAGGGAAAATTGCCTAAGAAGTTGGCATTGCTCAAAAGTACTGATAAGAAAAAAATAATTGTCCCATGTTCATGCTTAGAAAAGACCATGGTATGATCAGCTCTAAAGAATACGAAAGTCCAGTTAAGTTGGATAGGACCACCCTGGAATGCACCAGAAAGTCCTTATTTTCTGTCAGTACAGTAGTTTGACTACTGCAAGGGCCTCTGTGCATTGTTTTCAAAGCTACAAAGACCTTGGGTGCATTGTTTTCAAAACAGCAGAGTTCCTCTGAGCAAAACAGAGAATCTGAGAAGGGAAAATATTTGCTAAGCTATAAAAAGCATGGCCAAAATGATCATTTTTACTGCCCCATCAGTGTTTCCACATATAGTTAAATAATTTCCTATATTTGATTATTTTTATGTATGTGCAAAGAAAATGGATTTTTAATGCTTTCATAAGATGTTTTATGAAAATATTTCTGGGCCATATTGACTATACACTTAAATGTCACTAATTTACTATGTATGATGTTTATTTCAGATTGGGTTAAAGTTTGGCATTGTACTAACTTTGGAGAAATAGTATATTGAATATATACAATGCTACTATTGCATATATTTTACCTACCTAGGCAAACAGATTGTAGTAGAAATCTTGTTCCTTTGGTTAATCTCTCTTGCTTACATCTTTAATTTGATCGCAGTCATGACTTCTTGCCTTAACTTTTTTAAAAATTGTGATCAAATACATATAACATAAACTTATCATCTTAACCATTTTTAAATGGTTAAGTAGTGTTCAGTAGTGTTAAGCAGTTCAGTAGTGTTAAATACATTCACCTTGTGCAACCAATCACCAGGACTCTTTATTTTACAAAATTGACTCTGTGTCCATTAAAAAACTCCCTCTTCCAGCACAGTCCCCAGGCACTGACAAGCAACATTCTACTTTTGTCTTTATGATTTTGACTACTCTTAGTACCACATGTAAGTAGAATCATACAGTATTTCTCTTTTTGTCACTGGCTTATTTCACTTAGTGTAATGTTCTCAAGATCTGTCCATGTTGTAGCATGTGCAATTTCCTTCCTTTTTAAGGATGGATAATATTTCATTGTATGTATATACATACCATATTTTGTTTATCCATTCATCTATCAGTGGGCATCTGTGTTGCTTCTACTTTCTGGCTATAATGACTAATATTGCTATGAATGTGGGTGTACAAAAATCTATTTGAGTCCCTGTTTCACTTCTTTGGGGCATATACAGAAGTGGAATTGCTAGATTATGTGATAATTAATTCTATTTTAGTATTGTTGAGGAAATTCCATACCATTTCCCCTAATGGTTGCACCACTTTACTTTCCCACCAATACTGCACAAGGGTTCCAGTTTCTCCACATCCTTGGCAACAATTGTTATTTTCTGTTTTTGCTTGTTTTCATGGAGGTCTTCTTAATGGATGTGAGGTGGTATCTCATTGTGGGTTTGATTTACATTTCCATGATTAGTGATATTGAGCATCTTTTCATATATTTGTTGGCCATTTGTGTATCTTTGGAGAAATGTCTAGTCAAGTTCTTTGCCCATTTTAAAATTAGGTTGTTTGTTGTGGAGTTGTAGGAGTACTTTATATATTCTAGATATTGACCCTTTATCAGATATATGATCTGAAAACATTTTCTCCCATTCTGTAGGTTTCTCTTTTTTTATAAGATTTTATTTATTTATTCATGAGAGACAGAGAGAGAGAGAGGCAGAGGGAGAAGCAGGCTCCCTGTGGAGCAGGGAGCCCAACAATGTGGGACTCAATCCCAAGACCCTGGGATCACGACCTGAGCTGAAGGCAGATGCTTAACAGACTGGGCCATCCAGGTGCCCCCCATTCTATAGGTTTCTCCTTCTCTGTTGACTGTGTCCTTTGATGCACAGAAGTATTAAATTTTGATGTAGTCTATTACATCTTTTTAAAAATTTTTGTTGTTTCTCCCTTTAACTTTAGAATATCTTTGCTAATCTTCTAGCTTTTCTTCCCTAAGCTTTTACTGTCATATATCATCTGCACTTTCTATATACACTTTCTCACCTCTCACTCCTTAAATCCATGGTTTCAGTGACAGTGCCTGGGGGATACTGTAAATTTTTTAGGGAAACACAATAGTGTTTGATGTCTTTCTGACAACACACAAAATATTAGCTTGAGATAGTTCAGTTTTAACATTAGATAGCTCTACATTCCCTTCCATAATGTCATATCTTTGAAAAGCTGGATTTTCAGTAGTTGCTGTGATAAAAGGCAACTAGGGGTTGAAAATCACTGAGGAACAGGAAATGACAGTGGCTGGTGTCAATCTAATTCCAAAGTTTAGGAAGTTGTGTAATGTGTATTAGGTGCATGCATCCCATTAGCAACTGTGATTATTTAAAACTAAAATCAGGGGCACCTGGGTGGCTCAGTTAGTTAAGGGTCTGCCTTTGGCTCAGGTGATGATCCTGAGGTCCTGGAATCGAGCCCCATGTAGGGCTCCCCACTCAGTGGGGAGTCTGCTTCTCCCTCTCCCTCTGCCCTTCCCCCTCACTCTCTCTCTTTCTCTCTCCCTCAAATAAATAAATAAAATCTTTAAGAAAAGAAACTAAAATCAAGTATTTTTTTCTTTTAATTTTTATGTATTATTTTCTCAAATAGCTACTAAGTTGCTAGTATGTAAATACTGAATAAGTTGTTTGGAATTAACTACTTAATAAACTGTTCAGTGTTTCTTTTGACCTGGGAACACTAGAAAAAAATTAGTGAGATACAAAAGTCCCCATAAACTAGGAAAGTTTGGGAACTTCTGCCTTACAACCTTTGCATGTGGCTTTACTCATATCACTTTATTGAAACTATTTTCTTGAATGTGACCAGTGTTGTCCTTCTTAATAGCAAAATCAATTATATTTATTCTCAGATGTTTTATTAGCTTCCTGTGGTTGTTGTAACAAATTAGCACAAACTGGATA
The DNA here is from genome assembly GCF_054177405.1 of Leptonychotes weddellii. NCBI lineage: Eukaryota > Metazoa > Chordata > Mammalia > Carnivora > Phocidae > Leptonychotes > Leptonychotes weddellii. Next base: position 97,360,893 of record NC_138373.1, read on the forward strand.
GCTTCAAACAACAGAAATGTATTCCTTCATCGTTCTGGAACCCAGAATCCAAAACCGAGGTATCGGCATAGCTGCCAGCCCTCTGGAGGCTTTAGAGAAGTATCTTTCCTTATCTCTTCCAGCTTCTGGTAGCCGTTGGAACGCCTTGACTTGGGGCCATATCATTCCAATCTCTGCCTCTTACCGACTCACCAAGTCTCCATAACTGCCCAAGCTAATTCCTTAAAATCAGTCTCTCTCTCTCTTTCTCCACACACATTCCATTGGTTCTGTTTCTCTGGAGAATCCTGACTAATGCCCTTTAACTGCTTCTCTGTGTTCTTTACCTCACTTCATTAACATATGTTAAAAATGAAGTCCTTTTTTCTTTAGCAAACTAGCCTTCCTCTAGAAGTCAGTGTCTCTCTATATGATATCACCACTTAAAAACAGGCCCTTCTAATCTGCCACACAACTGCCTCCAGACCTGGGAGGACTTGCTTATATTAACCACATTTCTAGTGTCAGATGTAAAAGTAACATAGATGATGATTGAAATGCTTGATTTTAGAACCATGAGGCTCAACTCTTCTATATTCAATCTATACTCAGTAAATAACTCTTCCCAATTACTTAGCAGAATTCAATGAAGCATTAAAAAGAGTAGGCAGCTAATGTTCCATAAAACAAATTATTTCATGTACCCAGTTCTCTCACTTATGCCTATTTCAAATCTCCCTATTCAATTCCCTTTCTTTCTTTCTTTTTCTTTCTTTCTTTCTCTCTCTCTCTCTTTCTTTTTCTTTCTTTCTTTCTTTCTTTCTTTCTTTCTTTCTTTCTTTCTTTCTTTCTTTCCTTCTTTCTTTCTTTCTAAATCTTATAGATTCAACTGGTTTTGCTTCTGAAAGCAAACACCTCCTTTAGGTTTCCTTCTTTGTGTCTTGTTGCTCTACTCTTCTTACCTTACCTTGTATTATTTTCTCTTTTGGCCCCACATTGAGAAATCCATACTCAATTGTCAAGTTCATTTCTTGAAATCTTTTTCTAACTGGCCAGTCCCCTGCATGCTGACTCTTAAAGCCTCCCCAGCACCTACAGAAATATGGTCCAAGTGATGTGGAGAACAAAGACAAAAGACAAAAAAAAAAAAAAAAACTTCCTTACAACTCATAGCCCATTGACAAGTACTTAAAAGAGGCAGAGTGACCTTCCTCAAGGAGCTTTAGCTACCTCGATGTTAATACTTTGCTAGAGGCAAAGGGCAACCTTAGCTTGACATTAGCTGGAGCCCCACGATCCTGTAAAAAATCCCTTTGGAAAATTCCTGTATCTCTACCCCTCCAAAATATATGTTAGCAATCATCCTCCAGGCATATGACCCACCAATATACATCTGAAGGATATCATGACTAAGGTTTTACTAGACAGTAGTAAATGACCTTTTCCCAACAACAGCTAGCTCCTCAAGGTCCTGGAAATCTACCTCCCAACTTGAAAGTATATAATCAGCCACTTCTTATAACCCCGGTGCACCTTTTTCTCCCTACAGGTCCTATCCTTGTGCTTTAATAAAGCCACCCTTTTTGTACTGAAGACATCTTAAGAATTCTTTCTTGACTGTGTTTGTTCCTGAACCCCAACATTTCACATCATAAACTCCTCAGCTTGGCACCCAAGACTCTCTGCAATGTCTTTCCCAATTGTGCCCCGTGCTTCAATCAAACTGACACAATCACTCCTAAAAATGACAGTAATATTGTCTTTATCATATTGTTTTTATAATGTGGAAGACAAATCCTCACTCTCCTAGCTATATCCCCAGGTCTTTTTCTGCTATCTCTGCTTTTCAATATTGAGGCCATCCTTTGGAGCCACAGCAACTTCCATGAAGTCTTTCCTCACTATCAATTATATATGAAATCTTGTTTCTTAAAATGCCGTTAGCATTTTGTGTGTCTATGTTAGCACCCCCCCTTACTCTTTCCTATGGTCACAGATGTACATAAACTTACCCCAGTCTTCATATCAGACTGTGTACTCCTTGATATCAGGGCCTTTTTCTTGCTTCTTTTTGCATCTCATATGCATGTAGTAGTCATTCATTCATTTGTTCATTCCATGTATTAAGTGTTCTGGAATTGGGGGTATAATCATGATCACAGTGCTCCAAAAATATTTCTGGAATTTAAAAAGGCTTGATGATTTTTGTTTTGCACATGGGAATTGATGTTGCGAAGTCACTCATCCTCTGTGAAACTAGGAAATGAGAGTGCTGAATGGTTTTTCAAGAATGCTTTTTTAAGGGGCGCTTGGGTGGCTCAGATGGTTAAGCGTCTGCCTTCGGCTCAGGTCATGATCCCAGGGTGGTGAGATCAAGCCCCGCATCGGGCTCTGTGCTCAGTGTGGAGTCTGCTTGTTCCCCTCCTCTGCTCCTCTGCCCGCTTGTGTTCTTTCTCTCTCTCTCTCAAATAAACAAATAAACTTTAAAAAAAAAAAAGAATGCTTTTTTAAGTTATCAAGTTGATGATTCTTTGGTCATTAAAATGATTATATATTTACTCAGTAAAGCTACCATTTGGGAATATTTCTGATTTGTTTATGCAATTAAACTGAGTTTCTTTTGAAAAATCTACATTGTAAGATTTTTCTTTAAAAAAAACTTTATGGTAGGGCGCCTGGGTGGCTCAGTTGGTTGGGCGACTGCCTTCGGCTCAGGTCATGATCCTGGAGTCCCAGGATCGAGTCCCACATCGGGCTCCCTGCTAGGCAGGGGGGTCTGCTTATCCCTCTGACCCTCTTCCCTCTCATGCTCTCTGTCTCCCATTCTCTCTCTCAGATAAATAAATAAAATCTTTAAAAAAAAAAAACTTTATGGTAATTATGTTTTTAGAAGTGACTGCTCAAACAGTTATTAAAATTACATCCTCTAACCCTTACCTCTTTCTTTAAGAATAAGCTGATTTAACAGTGACACCTTACTGTTGGCCCTACTAACTTAGGTATTATTATTTCCTATTATTTATATGTGTGAATCCATTGCTGAATGAAATATTATCAGGTTTTATTTTTTAACTCTCAGAGATTTGGAAATTGAGGCATAGAGAGGGGAAGTCGGCAAGTTTCAAGGCTAGGACAAGTGTTTGTAAGAGACAGAAATCATTTGAAGACAATGTATGCAAATAACAGGATTTATTATAAGGGTACAGGAGAAACTCACAAATCCCAAGGGCCTGACTTCATCTGTGCTTCCTTCTTTCTCTCTCCCTCTCCAAATGGGATCTTTCTACTTGTACAGTGTCATGGCAGAATGTGGCCACCCTACACTTCCCAAATTGACAGTCACAATTCTAGCCATGTGCAGAGATTCAATAATTGTTTGTAAGTCCAAGTTCCAAATTCCTAGGAGAGCATGTGATTTACCCTGCTGGCTCATGTGTCAAATCATCCTTGATGGAACTGGCTGGCTTACCCAGTACACACACTACCCCATCAATGAAAGGCAATTACCACTGGAGGGGAGATAGATCTTAGGGTTGGAAAACAGGCTTAGAATTCCAACCTTTTACAATTTGGTGGAACTGTTTCCTAGAACCTAAGTTGTAAGTCACTAACTCTAACATATAAAAAGGGCAGTTAAATAACATAAATGAATGAAGCTGACAGATGGGGATGGTGGCACCCAGAAAGAGCACAGGCTCCATCTAAAGGGAGCTGCTACTACTCAACTCTAGCTTATAGATGCTCCTTGGGATTTTGGGCTCAGGGTAAACCTTCTGATTTTCAAATGAACTCAGAATTGGGATTTTATGAAAATCTCTATATAAATTGATGAAAGTGAACGATTTCATTTTACTTTGTGAGAGCTATACTATTTGCTTTAGGCTTTCCTAAAGAAGAAACCCTATTATAGGAGAAAAAAACCACTTAGAAGCTATATGACCATGAACTAAATTTTTTAACCTTTCTGGGCCTTGATATTTTCTCTCTCTCTTTTTAAAGATTTTATTTATTTGTCAGAGAGAGAGAGCACAAGCAGGGGGAGCTGTAGGCAGAGGGAGAAGCAGGCTCCCTGTCAAGCAAGGAGCACGACAGGGGCTCGATCTCAGGACCCTGGGATCATGACCTGAGCCAAGGCAGATGCTTAACTGATGAGCCACCCAGGCATCCCTGGGCCTTAATTTTCTCTTATGCCAATACCAGTGTCTCATTTTTGTCATGGAAATCAGGTGAGATATGATTTTATAAAGCTTTTAACATGTATTAGGTGTTCAATGTATGTTAGGCTTCATATCTGCTAGTTAAAATTAAGTCCAAAATAATACAGTGTGTTCAGAATAGTATGTCATTAAAAACAGGGCAAGAAAGTTAGACTGAATTTCCAAACATCAATAGCAATGATCTAAGGTTGGTTTCCTTTTTTTTTTTTTTTAAAGATTTTATTTATTGGGGCGCCTGGGTGGCTCAGTCGGTTAAGCGACTGCCTTCGGCTCAGGTCATGATCCTGGAGTCCTGGGATCGAGTCCCGCATCGGGCTCCCAGCTCGGCAGGGAGTCTGCTTCTCCCTCTGACCCTCCTCCCTCTCATGTTCTCTGTCTCTCATTCTCTCTCTCTCAAATAAATAAATAAAATCTTTAAAAAAAAATTAAAAAAAAAGATTTTATTTATTTATTTGACAGAGAGACACACAGCAAGAGAGCGAACACAAGCGGGGGAGTGGGAGAGGGAGAAGCAGGCTTCCCACTGAGCAGAGAACCCGATGTGGGGCTCGATCCCAAGACCCTGGGATCATGACCTGAGCCAAAGGCAGACACTTAACGACTGAGCTACCCAGGCACCCCTAAGGTTGGTTTCTTGTATAGGTTATAAAACCGCAGTGTCACTGTTAATGGCTATGTCTTATTTAACATTTTCTTCGAGTTGTAAAGCATCAAATAAGGAAAATAACTCTTGGTCATAAAAAAATAAATATCAAGCATTAAGCAATTTTTATATGAATGTAATTATAATCCCCAGCAATCTGTAATAAATACCTGACAAAGTTGCTAAGATCTTTAAAACAATAGAATGTATCACAGAAGATTCTTTCATTTCAGGCTCTGTGGTGTTTGAATGAGTCACTGAAGAAAGAGAACAAAGAGTTTGGGTTAAAGATCAGTTCAAGCAAATAATATCTCTTTATTACTCTCTCCTGAGTGAAATCTGGGCTGAAGTCATCTTAATAAGTGATGTGCATTTTTGCCCTTGCTTCAGCTTTTGCACAACAAAAGAAACAGTCAACAAAACCAAAAGACAACCAACAGAATGGGAGAAGATATTTGCAAATGACATATCAGGTAAAGGTTTAGTATCCAAAATCTATAAAGACCTTAACAAACTCAACACCCAAAGAACAAATGATCCAATCAAGAAATGGGCAGAAGACACGAACAGACACTTCTCCAAAGAAGACATCCAAATGGCCAACAGACACATGAAAAAGTGCTCAACATCGCTCGGCATCAGGGAAATCCAAATCAAAACCTCAATGAGATACCACCTCACACCAGTCAGAATGGCTAAAATTAACAAGTCAGGAAATGACAGATGTTGGCAGGGATGCGGAGAAAGGGGAACCCTCCTACACTGTTGGTGGGAATGCAAGCTAGTGTAGCCACTCTGGAAAACAGTATGGAGGTTCCTCAAAAAATTGAAAATAGAGCTACCATATGATCCAGCAATTGCACTACTGGGTATTTACCCCAAAGATACAAATGTAGGGATCCGAAGGGGTAGGTG
>NC_138373.1:97367146-97396257 GCF_054177405.1 Leptonychotes weddellii
GAAGAAGAAGATAGCAGGAAGGGAAGAATGAAGGGGGGGAAATTGGAGGGGGAGATGAACCATGAAAGACTATGGACTCTGAGAAACAAACTGAGGGTTCTAGAGGGGAGGGGGGTGGGGGGATGGTTTAGCCTGGTGATGGGTATTAAAGAGGGCACTACTGCATGGAGCACTGGGTGTTATACACAAACAATGAATCATGGAACACTACATCAAAAACTAATGATGTAATGTATGGTGATTAACATAACAATAAAAAAATAAGTGATGTGCACTTTCTAATGAAAGAAAGAGGGAACACTGTGGTTCAAAAGAGTTGTTGATAATGATAAAGATGCATATTGGAATAAAAGTGCAGGAAAGCACAAAGCAACCGGCTTTTTAATGTACTATTTATAATGGGATTTTCACCCTGGTTTGAAGAAGGGCGTTAGCAACAGAATCTTGAACCTCATTGTCATGATCTCTAAGGTCTTCATGTGGGTAGGATGGTTAAATGGCTAATGAGGATATTTGCAAGCCACTTTGAAAATAGAGTATTCTCTCTCTTTCCTTGTTTCTCTGTCTTTTCTAGTGATGCTAATTAACACTTACTTTCTCCTCTGACATTTAAATAGCATGTACAGCAAAGCCTCCCTAATACTAAGTCTATGATGGGGTGCAACCTTCTTTGTCTTTTAAGTATCTTTGTAGTCACAAGAGAGACAACTCTAGCGTTTCTATATTAGAGGAATTTAGGACTAGAATCTGCATCTGATTGGAAAGCAGTGTGAAGGGGACTATGAAGCTGAGCTTACAGAGCAAGGGGTTTTGTGCTTGTGTGCATGTGTGTATGTGTGTGTGTGTAATAAATTTGAGAAATCATTCATATCAAATAATTTGGAGGGTGCAGCTGGAGCTAAGCAATAGAGAGTTAAAATCCCTTCATCCTCATCCTAAACTACCCTTTGGAGATGCCTATAAACCTTAGTCACATGGTTGAAATCCAAAATAGATTAACCTTTTGCTAAGTACTAACAAAGACTTCAGATGACAGCTTCAGGGACGCTTGGGTGGCTCAATCGGTTAAGCATCTGCCTTCGGCTCAGGTCATGATTCCAGGGTCCTGGGATTGAGTCCCACATCGGGCTCCCTGCTCGGCGGGCAGCCTGCTTCTCCCTCTCCCTCTGCCTGCTGCTCCCCCCTGCTAGTGTTCTCTATCTCTCTGTGTGTCAAAAAAAAAAAAAAGATGACAGCTTCAATGTATGTATTCTGTTTTTTAGGGGTAGGCTAGATTAGTGTGGTGACCTTTATTTAGGGATTGCCAATAAAGGAGTTAACTCATATATTTTAAATGTTAATGATGGGAACAGTAGTACAATAAATCCCAGAAAAGGGATTGTTCAAAAGTCATTAAAATAATTATATTGGATCATATATATTTATAATATTTTAATAAAGCTTCTGGTGAGATGGACAGACACCATATAATATTCTTATTTCTTAACCAGAAAACAGACTTTATTTGCTGTGACAAGTTGCCCAGATGAAAGTTTGCATTTCTACCTCCCTTTCAGCTAGATGTGGCCATGTGATTAAGTTCTAGCCAATGAGCTGGAAAAGCTGTTGGGTGAGTCTTCTGAAAGGCTCCTTAAACCAGGCTAGAGAATGGCTGAGGACCCTCCTGTTTCCTGATAGGATGAAGATACGATGGCTGGAGTTCCAGCTGATGTCCTGGACTTCACACAGCCTTGATAATAAAAGTCACCGGATAGTGGAAAAGAGAGATGAAAGGAACCTTGGTCCATGTTGACTGTGACATGACATACCTACCTCCAGACTTTCTTTGCATTCAAGAAAAATAACTTCCATCCTATTTAAGCCACTATTATTTCCAGTCTCTGCTACTAACAGCCAAATATATTTCATAAGAGAGACATTTCACTCACCAAAACCATTATGTATAAATACTTCTTATTACACAGCTCTTTAGTTTATAGAGAGAGAGCTTGGATAGCAGGCTTGTAAATTGAGAGATGTTGTGTCCTCCAAATTCATTTGTTTCTTGAATTTTGGATAGCAATTATGGAGAATTTGGACACAGGTAGGTTTAAAGGTGAAATGGCAGCTAGTTGATATTGTACATTCCCTGTGTGTAACAAGATAGTGGCAAGTTCACATTTTAATACCAATAATGTGCACCCTGGATTTATTACTGTAAGTGGAAAGTGAACATACACCAATGAAAGAAATGGCAAATTCTTGCTTTTGTGCTACTCAATTATTAGGTTGGCAAAGGTGTCACGAGTTACTCAGATCCTTCCATGTACTTTTCATTCCTACCTCCCAGTCTATCACTCACCCTTGCGCATGGCACTTCTGATCAATCTTATTAAACCAGTTGACTTTGATCCTATGACTACACTGGGGTCTCTCATTAAGAAAAAGTTGAGTCTGTCACTACGGATCCCAGATCCAGTTCCGTTTGGCTTCACTATAGAATTCCTCTGCTTGGAGTCCCCTGACTCACAGACTCAGAGGGTCCATCCCCGTTGCCCTGATAGTAGTACCCTTACCAGCCTTCCGATGATGGCAGGGACTGTTTCATTCAGGTTTTCTGAACTGGTTTCCCTTCTTTTTTTTTTTTTTAAAGATTTTATTTATTTATTTGACGGAGAGAGAAATAGCGAGAGCAGGAACGCAAGCAGGGGGAGTGGGAGAGGGAGAAGCGGGCTTCCCGCCGAACAGGGAGCCCGATGTGGGACTCGATCCCAGGACCCTGGGATCGTGACCTGAGCCGAAGGCAGATGCTTAACGACTGAGCCACCCAGTCGCCCCTGAGTACATCAATATTTAAAGAAAAAAGAACTTAAGGGAACAAAGAGCCTGTGTGCATAGAAGACTAAGAAATAGTACAGAGGTATGGGGAAAAAGTCAGGTCAATGTGTTTTCAAAGAGTTTGGAGAAAAATATTTTTTTTTTTAAAGATTTATTTATTCGACAGAGAGAGAAATAGGGAGAGCAGGAACGCAAGCAGGAGGAGTGGGAGAGGGAGAAGCAGGCTTCCCGCTGAGCAGGGAGCCCGATGCGGGGCTCTATCCCAGGACCCTGGGATCATGACCTGAGCCGAAGGCAGACACTTAACGACTGAGCCACCCAGGCGCCCCTGGTTTCCCTTCTTAACATTCATATCCTGATCCTTTTCTCTCTCTCTTTTTTTTTTTTTTCTTTTCTCTGAAATAGCATCACAGCTTATGTCTTCACACTCTAGCCCTGTGGTGTGGCCAGCTCATGTGGGTCTCATGTTCCCATTTCCCTTGTCAGGGTTAATTTCACTTATGATCAAAGAAGCTCATTCCAAGGCCCTTACTCGTTGGCTATTGTTTCTTCCTGAACCATTATTTCACGGAAGGATAGCACAAGCCCAGTTAAATCACAACTCACTTTCCCTGGCTGTAGACTTGGTAAACTCCCATCGACTTTAACTTTGATTCTGTTTTGTTTTTTTTTAAAGATTTTATTTATTTATTTGAGACAGAGAGAATGAGAGAGAGAGAGCACATGAGAGGGGGGAGAGTCAGAGGCAGAAGCAGGCTCCCTGCCGAGCAGGGAGCCTGATGCGGGACTCGATCCAGGGACTCCAGGATCATGACCTGAGCCGAAGGCAGTCGCTTAACCAACTGAGCCACTCAGGCGCCCGATTCTGTTTGTTTTTAAAGATTGTCTTTCCTCCCTCCCTCTCTCTTTCCCTTCCTTTCTTTCTTCCTCCCTTCCCTTCCTTCCTCCCACCACCATGGTCAGTGCCCTGATATTTTCCTTGTAACTATGGCTCATTAACAGTAAAGTGGAGCAGAGGGGAGAGATCCCCAGTGGATTCTCAGGTATATTCTTTTTGTTGCAGCACATCTCAGATGTTTATAATGGAGCTGGAGTGAGTGTTGGAAAGGATACAGATCTTTCTGTTCTACAGCTCAAGTCTGGAGTCAAAATACATTTGAGGTAATGGGTAATGAGAAAAATACAGCTCAAAGTAAGGCAAATTACACTTTTAAGAATTTAAAGTCTGCCTGTGTGTATGGGAGGCTGTATTTCCCAGAGGGAAAAGCTCCAGGTTTTAATCTCCCTCTCATGACTGCCTCCCTGTGTGATGCTGAATGCAAGATGGTAAAAGGGGAAAGAAAAATGGTAGCAGGGGGGTCATCTCGGAGTAACCCTATTAGCCCACTACTTCCTTATCTCCATTGGGTTGTCTCTTTCTATTCTCCTCACTGCCATCCTTCTAACATTAGAGTCGTTTTGTGATTTTTCTCTGGTGTCTCCGGATGGTGTGTCGCTACAGCCTGCTGGTGTTTGGACCCTTGGCTCTGGGCGGCACCTTTTCTGCCTCCTACCACAGCTCACTTGTCTTGAGCATGGACTCATCAAATATTTATCGAGTCCCTCAGCTCCCGGGCTTGGTGTGAATGACAGACCAAGGCCGTTTGGCTGCATTATCACCTTGCACTTTGGGCTCAGAACAGTTCTGGGTTTGAATCTTGCCCTGTCACTTGCTGGATATCATCCTGGAAACATTTACTTCACCCTTCTGGAAATCTCAGTTTCCTCATCTGTGAAATGGGGACAATAATAATGCAGGAGTTTGGGGGTTTTAACGATAATGATATACAGTGGCTAGCTCCTAGAAGATGTTAAATTAGTAGTGACTATCATATTATTGGTCACCCTTTCCATAGATCATTTATGGTCACCTTTAATGCTTCAACTTTGTGAATTGCCAGTGCCTTACTGAGGAATCATTTTAAGTCTAATGACTGGGGGTGTGGGATGTTTAGGGAGTCAGGGAAGTCCTTGTCGTTTCTGACACTAGAATACCCAAGTATCGGCTGTCTGAGAAAGACAAGCAGAGCGAGTTGCTGAAGACACGAGAGAGGTGTTCTGAGGATACACAGAGGTACGTTTTCAAATCAGGCAGCCTGGTTATAAAATGCCAGGGAACAGCAACAGCAGACCATGAAGCAAAAAGTAGGTCACTTGTTTGGAGTCAAGGTGTCAGGTAGCATACTAGGTGAAGAGCCCAGAGCCATAACAGTAACAGGCTGTGAAAATGGCAGCAGCAGCCGTAAAGCAAAGGGCTGCCTTCCTGCACATGCCGGCCAGCTAGTCTGCCACCCTGGCACACAGGCAGAACGATGCCGTCAGCCTTCGGCGGCAGCATCTTGAACATAGAGGACAATGATAAATCAAGAGACGAGTAACCGGTTATGTCCAAGGGCAGGAGAGCCACTCAAGAGAAAGTGGGAATACAGCTGTCCATTGATTTTGTCTGTCGCCGGAATGTGTGCTGTGCTTTTCAAATGTTTATGGCTCCGGATTTTAATGTGTCAAATTTCAGCAAGCCTACATGAAACATCTGCTTGTTTGCAGAGTCTTGTGCATGGAAGAGACATTCTGCTATTATAGGATGTTTGGGTGTCATAAGAATTTTTTGAAATACTGATTTTGTGTGCAAGTCAGAAAGGATTGTGAGCTCAAAGGCTGGGGCTCCCACTTCACATGCATTTGAGCAGTTGTCTGAGCTGGTCAGCTTGGGAGGAAGGAGAGGTAGACAGAACACTGTTGGCCTGGGAGGGACAGGAGCCCATGGTGTTGGCTCTGCTCCATCATGCTCCATGTCACCCCCTCCTCTCCACTCCACACTTCCTTCCCCTTATTATACTCACCTCCTGCCCACTATCCTTACCAGCCTAAAACTCGGGAGAGATGGTTGAGATAAAAAAGCAGCAGAGAGCAGGGGTTTTAATAAACCCTGGATTTGGAAATAGGTGCAAAGAAAGAAAAGACTTAGCCATCAGATGCCAGTGTTTCACTTCAGCATCTGATTTAAGCAGAATCTACCAAATTTCTTAGGCCTCTGAAATTAACTGCACTATGATTATCACCTTTTAAAAAATAACTTCTCCATCATGGACTAAATATTCTTTAAAGTGCTATATTAATATTATCAAAGTTACTGAAAATAAACTACCTGAGACCCAAACTATGATGTGATGCTAGCATTATTTCCTCCAACATCTGATACAGATTAATTTTATGCAAAATGGTATAATTAAAATTTCACATAACCTAAAGTCCATGATGAGCTTAGAACAAATCAAAGTTATTTGGAAAGCAGGAGCTATGAAAGCACACAGAAATATCCTAGCTGCCCTAGCGCTTTCAGCCATCAAGGAACATACTGGATTCTGCAGCATTTGAGTAGATAAACGGCCTTTCCAAAGCCCACATTTAAATGAATATAAATACTGGTTCTAATGTGCTCCTTTTTAATAAGAATAAATGATGGGTTTGAAGAAAAATTCATATGGTTTTCAACTGTAAGGAAAAACAATTTGGTCAGAAAATATGCCTTTTCATCTACTCTTAGAAAAGTAATCTTCCTGGATCTCCATCAAAGGTATTGACCTCATCTGAAAAGATAACAAATGGGTTAGGGAATATATTCCTGTTAGTAAGAGTTATGTGTTTAAGATGTAATGACTGAATACAAAAACTCCCCTTGGGAGAAGAATGAGGATGTCAGGAGATACTCCCCTTGTATGACTGCGAAGAATGCATACATTTATTTATTTCCATTTGGTGTCTTGACTTGACAAAAGAAAAATTTGAATTTATGGCTTTAAATGGCTGGAATACTGGAATGAGCTTAGGATTTTTATAAATTTAGACAACATCTAAGAAATGCTTCTACTACTGAAAGCAGGGAAAACTATTTAAATATTTTAGAATCGACTGACAAGGAACTACATCATTTTTTTGACTTTTTTTTTAAAAAAAGCACCTTTTATTTTTCAGACTATAAATTATGTTAACATGTGAGCACAATTATCATAGAGTATTTCCGAAGGGACACTCTTCTTTGAAGGGACACAGTTGTTCACATTGGTTGATTCCACTCGGTGGCAATGCAGAATAAATAAAAATATACTTTTTTTCCCCTAAGCTCAGGCTCAGACTGTGAATTATTTTTTTTATTCTCCACTAGCATAAAATTTACTTATATCAGCTACATTAATGCAAGCATTAGAACTTTATTCTTCAGAGAGATTAGTTTCATGAACTAAATTTAGAGCCACTTAGTTTATCTCATGAGTGATGGTGCTATTTTGAAAAACAGGGATGCAAGGAAACTTTTGTCCACTTTTGACTTATCTTACTTGAAAATGTGTATTTAGTGATAGAATAGGTAGATGCTTGCACTTAGTTAGTAGCCTGAAAATATAGGGATGAAGGTTTCTCTTTTCAAGGATGCCTCTCAGATGAGTTTATAGAATCTTAAGTGTACCTTCACAGCGTTACTGGGGAAAAAAACGTGGTGTTTTTCTTCCTACATACACTCTAAAACTTGAAGATAAAGCTCTACAAATAGATTCTCACTTCTATCCATGTATGTATGATTGGTCCTAAGTGTTTGAGTGAATCAAATTTCCTGTGGGGGACAGAAAGTACGTAAAAGTAAGTGCTGACATATTTTTTCATTTTATTTACTGGAAAATAAAATGAACTTTTACATGAATGTTTGTTTTCTAATTTACAAGTGATCTGCACTTCTACCCCCTCACCCACCTGCTCTAGCCTTCTCTTATTTTTTAATTTTGTGCCTCCTCCCTAAATCTTAACATTTTGATATCGCTCTTATGGTCTCAGTTCAGATTTTGATATCTTTTTAATGGAGTGAGAAATAGAGATTAGAAAAGGTTTGTATGTCTATAACATTTTAAAGGAGCTGCATACCTTCATAACACCTCTTCACCTATTATTTATTTCCATCACTTTCTTTTTCCTTCCTTGTCATTTGTGCTCTCAACTGGAAATAACTCTCAGCATCATATCACTCTAGCGAAGCTGACGAGGTTTCCATAATTCTCTGTGCTGTGCTACATAAATTGAGAACATAGGGTTAACTTCAGAAGCCAAAGACCTCGAATTGTAGAGAGAGAAGCAACATGAGGTCACAGCGTACTGATTGAGTCACTAACTGCGTGGGGGGAGGAGAGCTTGTTGAACCCGTTGTTTGATTGTTCACCTGATAATTCACTTTCTATGGAATGATGTAGACACAGTCTGTGCCAAGCTTTTACTTGCTTTCTTGTTCCTTAGTTTTGCTAAAGGAAAAAAATGAGTAGGGGAACTTTGCCTGTCTCTGAGTCTATTTATTGCAGATTTTTCTGATTTTCAATTCTAAAGCTTGATCGGTGGTAGGCTCCACCGTAAGATGAACTTCCCTAACTTGTTTCTCAGAATAGTATTGCATTTCCCCTTATGATATTTTAGAAGGGGTGTCTGACCCAACAGCATTGATTTTCTCAATTACCATAGTCATGAATGGGTGGTTAAATTGAAATATGCATCATTACAGCACTCTGTAGTTACATTACAGTAACTCTGTAGGCTGATGCTGAATTCAAGAAAGAGTTGTAATGCCATCCTAATAATTTTGCAGTCCTTTTCTCTATGGAAATGATCTAAGCTTACATATCCCAGATAAAGGCAGTTGAATAAATGCGGTAAAACAAAATTAGAAGAAGAAAAAAAAGACAGAAAAAGAAAACCTATGATTATCCACTGCATAATTTTCAGATGTTCTAGCTCTATAGTTCTTACCAGCATGTAATTAAAGGTGTATTTTCCAAATGGAATCAAGGCATTGCTGTAGAAAAATATGAAGCAAGCATTCTTTATTCTGCAGACATGCAATTTCATACATCTTGCCCACTGTATTGTCCTCATCATCATAAGGGAGCAGGAAGAGCCCTGCTCACTCCAAAATATAAGACAAATTTGTCTCGAACACACAGAGACAAATAAATGAGTTAAATCTTCACCAAACTTGTCTCTCTATAAAAAGTATAAAGACACAAAATGAATAAAATTTGCATTCCTTACCACTTGATATAAATTATTTAGAATCATAAAATTTTAGATATTAAATAGACTTAATTTTGTGTATGTCCAATGCTGTTATTTTTCACATGAAGAAATTTTGTGCCTTAAGTAAAATGACACAGAGGTACATGCAGTGAAACTTAGGTACCCAAAGAGAAGTCATGAAATCTTGAATATCAGTTTTATACCCACAAATGCCTGGAGTTCCTAAAGTTTACAAAAATGCATTAGGACCCTGAAGGTACAGAGATTAATGAACTCCTCAAAGATGATACAGATGGGCAGTGGCAGAGCTGACTAAAACCTACCTTTCCTGATTCCCATTTTCATTCTTTTTTTATACTTCAAAAGAGATTATTTTCAAAGCTCCTAAATTATTAAATCATTGTGTTTCTTTAGTGGGGAAGTGGAGGGATTTGGACCCCTTCTAGAAAGATACATTTTTACGGTATTTTATTTTATTCTGCACATTTCTAGAGTGTCATCCATGAGGGCAGAGAGCACCACGCTGGGTGAGCTAGGTGTGGGTGTGGCCATATGGATGTGGGCCTATGACCTTGATTATCTTTTTCATGGGAACAACGATAAAGAAGTCCAAGATGATGGACCTCAATGCATTTTTATAAACTTTGGGAGATCCAGCCATTTCTGGGCATGAAATTGATATTCAAGATTTCAGACTTCTCTATGGGCACCCAAAATTCAGTCCCTGTGCTTATGTGTATTTACTTAGGCACAAATGTGAGTTGGCTTCTATGAAACACCAGTTTCAAGAAAATAATTGGCTCTTGTGTGAGCCCAGATAATCACCCAACATCTGTATCAAAATAAGATTTTTCTTTTCTTTCTTTCTTTCTTTCTTTCTTTCTTTCTTTCTTTCTTTCTTTCTTTCTTTCTTCTTTCTTTTTTTAAGATTTACTTTTAAGTAATCTCTGCACCCAATGTGGGGCTCAAACTCACAACCCTGAGATCAAGAGTCACACGCTCTACTGACTGAGCCAGCTAGGCACCCCAAGATTTTTCTTTTCTTGCTGTTAAATCTTGAAAAGAAATTCTCAGGAAATAATAAAAACTTCTGTTTTGTAGATTCAAATAAATTCATAATTAATGCTTTTTCAGTAATGATGTAACATGGGTCAGTTATGTGACAAAATTAATGTTAATAATTTTATAAGTGGCTATAGCTTAGTATTTATGACATTCTAAGAAGCCCCTTAACTTTTTCTATTATGTTTCACAAATATTTTAGGAAAAAATTATATGCTATCATGATAGCTTGGAATTAAAGAAATCTTTTTTTTTTTAAGATTTTATTTATTTACTTGACAGAGAGAGAGAGAGAGCATGCTCACACAAGCAGGGGGAGCAGCAGAGGGAGAGGGAAAAGCAGACTCCCCTCTGAGCAGGGAGCCCGACAAGGGGCTCAATCCCAGGACCCTGG
This sequence comes from Leptonychotes weddellii, assembly GCF_054177405.1. Lineage (NCBI taxonomy): Eukaryota > Metazoa > Chordata > Mammalia > Carnivora > Phocidae > Leptonychotes > Leptonychotes weddellii. The sequence continues at coordinate 97,377,510 of NC_138373.1, forward strand.
GATCATTGACATGAGCTGAAGGCAGCCACTTAACAGACTGAGCCACCCAGGGGCCCCTACAGAAATCTTTTTTAAGTTCTCTGGATGTATCTCACTTAAAGGTAGTTATACTTATTTTGGAACAAGGCGTTCATACACAAAGAAACCTGTGGGTTCATAGAGTAGAACACAAATCAATATAAAGCAATACACAAGTAAAATGCCATTAAAACAAACACTATTTGTGATGGGAAAAGTTATTTTCATAGTAATCATGTTTATTACCTGTTACTCTTGTGAATCCGTCCATGTGTTTAAGCAAAACTAGTGGTTCAGTACTCTGTGTTCTCATAGGATACTTATTTCTTAGTTTCTATACAGTAGTATAATGATGGTATGTTTTTACCTGTCTTTTTCTCTACAGGATGAGCAGGGATGATGTTCTCTTAGCTGTTCCTATGGTAGATGGCAAGTAACTGTTGAATGGATGAATTAGATATTGCTTCAAGTAAGTGCCAACTTGTTGAAATTCAAAAATATTTTTCTCAGAGAATTCTACTTAATAGCAGTAATTCTAACAATATTAGACATATTTTACAAACTGAGTCCACATAATATGTTTAAAAGATCCTGAGTAAAAGTCATGGACCCAGAGGGTGTGATGATATTTTTCTATTAAAATTGTGGGGAAGGGGGCGCCTGGGTGGCTCAGTTGGTTAAGCGACTGCCTTCGGCTCAGGTCATGATCCTGGAGTCCCGGGATCGAGTCCCGCATCGGGCTCCCTGCTCAGCGGGGAGTCTGCTTCTCCCTCTGACCCTCTTCCCTCTCACGCTCTCTGTCTCTCATTCTCTCTCTCTCAAATAAATAAATAAAATCTTTAAAAAAATAAAATAAAATAAAATTGTGGTGAAGTATAGGAATTTTATTGTAAAAATGTGAGGCCTTGGGACACCTGTGTGGCTCAGTTGGTTAAGCGTCTGCCTTTGGCTCAGGTCATGATCCCGGGGTCCTGGGATCGAGGCCACAAGGGCTCCCTGCTTAGTGCGGAGTCTGCTTCTCCTCTCCCTTTGCCCCTCCTCCTACTTGTGCTCTCTCTCTCTCTGTCTCTCAAATAAATAAAATCTTTGAAAAAAAAAAAGTGAGGCCTTTCACTAGAACAGTTATCTACTAGAATGAAACTTAAAGTTCTATTAAGAAGGAAATAAATGTGTCAGGATATATCAGGTGTGATACTTCTACTATTACATTTAATCTTCACTGTGGTCCAGAAGGTATGTATCATCAGCCAAATATTTCAGGCAAGGTTATCTGCCTCAGAGTTCATAGCAAATCAGGATTTGTACCCTGGCATGTCTAACTCCAAAATGTCTACCTTCTTTCCAGGACACTACACATCTACTCAAGGTAAAAGATAAGATGATCAAGAAAAGGATAACCATATTCTTTTAGGTAAGGCTTAAAACCATATCAAAAAATTATGTGAGTTGGGGCGCCTGGGTGGCTCAGTCGTTAAGCATCTGCCTTCAGCTCAGGGCATGATCTCAGGGTCCTGGAATCAAGCCCCTCATCGGGCTCCCTGCTCGGCGGGAAGCCTGCTTCTCCCTCTCCCACTCCCCTGCTTGTGTTCCCTCTATCGCTGTGTCTTTCTCTGTCAAATAAATAAATAAAATCTTAAAAAAAAATTATGTGTGTTAAAAAAAATTTTTGTATGCTGATAGTGAATTAATTGGAGTACCTTCCAAATCAGTTCAAGCGCTAATTCCAGTTGTTTTCCTATTACTGCAGATAAGAAACATTCTGCGCCAGCTTTGCAGTTTTAAGTGACAAATTACTTACATTCATATATACATTCTCAGAGCACTAAAACACTATGAAATAGATGCAAATGTCTGGCATTGATTTTTCAAAAATAGTGATCAACCCATTAGCTAAGGTTTGTGGATGTAAGGGAAACAGAACAGACATGAGGAAGTTCGTTATTACAGGGAGGGGCACACTACTCAAATTCTTCTCCTCAAATAAGTCCATCGAATTCACATTTAGAATCCTGCCTTCCACAGACCTAGGGAAGCATTCTGGTCATACAAGCCTGTGCTGCTCCCTCCCAGAAAAGGGTGATTTCACTGAGGTGAGGAGCTTGCTGGAGCTCGTTCTGGGGAACCCTGGTGTCCAGCTGAGATGTGGTTGGAGAAGAACCTAGCCCTGTAGGTAGAATGCAGCAGGATCTGTGTTAGCGCCAGAGGGCACCTTGGCAGGGGTGTGTGCTGCTGCAGGGGGGAGTGCTGCTGCAGGGGGAGTGCTGCTCCCCGCAGCTGCACTGGTTCTCTCCATGTGCCCTGAGACATGGGCAAACATGGCTCCAAGAAATGGGCTCTGGAACCACAGGATAAATCCAGCAGACCAACCGGGGCCTGTCTCACATGGTTTCCCCGAACTATGTGCCATGCTGAGGGGGACTTTCGGATTACAAAGAAAACCACAGACCCATGATGGAGTTACTTATGCCAGGCTGAGCTACCACACTGGGGCTTAATATTTGACCTACTTGCTGTTTTCAACCTCCTTCAGAAATGTGGTCTTCGCTGGCCAGTCAGGAATTTTCTGGTCAGCACCAATGGGGTAATCTGTCACATGGGCCCTCTCCTTCCTCCTCCCCCAAAGGAAGAGGAGGTAATCCACCAAGGAAGAACCCCCCCCCACACCCCGCCTTCCCACTAAGGGGAGGTGACCTTGCCTGGAACAATCCTTTTCTTTTGTTAATAACTTCCTTGCCCCACTTTCCTTCCTTTAAAAACCTTCCATTTTGTATAATTCCTCAGAACTCCCTTCTACTTGCTGGATGGGATGCTACCTAATTCATGAATTGCTTAATAAAGCCAATTGGATCTTCAGATTTACTCAGTTGGATTTTTGTTCTTCAACAGGATCTGTGACAAGAGAGGCTGGTGTGGAGACTGGGACACAGGGAGGGTGTGAGGGCAGCTGAGACAATAAAGCCCCCTGGTAGTGTGCATCAGAGGCCTCAAATGCTTTCAGAGGCCCTGGCCAGGTGGGTAACCTAGAGATCTGCAAAGGGCCTAGTTGGAGCAGCCATTTTGCAATTCAAGAATGTAGGCCCAGCAAGGCCCGTTCTTCAAATTTTCATGAGAAGCTACACATTAAAATTGTTTTAAATGTGAAATGTACTGGTTTTTAAATATTTACAACTAAATTAAGATTTTAAAGTCGTGAGAAAGTCAAAGAAAATAATCCACAGGCCAAACTGCCCCTCCCTCCCCCCCCACCCCCCCATTTGCAAGCTTTCGTGTAGGGCAGCTCTTTGGGACTCTGGAGGGAAAGGGCTACCTCATTCCCCCTAAGAGATGCCAATTTCATTGGCCTGGGTTGGGCCGCAAGTGTCAGATTATCTTAATGTGAAGTCTAGGTTGAACCCTACTGAGTAAGTGGTATGAAGTGACTGGATACCAGGTACCACTGGGCCATATCATCAAGGCTTCCCTGGCTGCCTTTTCTCCTTACACAACATTATCTGTAGAGTCCACAACATCAAAAATTCCCTCTACCTGCATTTCTCCAACTTAGATGTGCATAAGAATCACTCAGGAGCTTATTAAAATGGAGGTTACTAAACCCTACTGTGGGAGATTTTGATTCAGTAAGTGGTTTCTGAAATTTGCTCTTAACGCCCACCTTAGTTTACTGTAACACAGATGGTCTGGAGACCACACTTTGGAAACACTGACTCATCATGGATGCTGTGACTGACACATCTGTTATTCCAGCTCTAGCTTCTTGCCTAAGTTCTAGATCTGTAGTTATGACTACCTACTGTAGGGAAATGTCTACCATCTTTCCCTGGATAGCTCAGACCTCCCATTGTCTGAATCCAAAGTGTTGTTGTCCTTCAAAGCCTGCAAAGACTTACATTTTTTATTTCACTGAAACTCATCATCATCCACTTAATTGCCCAAGCCAGAAATCGGCATTTGCACCTATGGTGGGTGGGGACTAGTTTGGAGTATGTAGCAGGTACCAGCATGCCTTACCAAGTAGCTGCTTTCCTAGCCAGGTCTTGCCATGTCTGTCTAGTTATTTTACCGTGGCTTTCTAAGTGGAATCCAGTTCTTCTGGGACAAACCAATAATGACAATGGCCTTATTTATTGAGTTTGACTGTGTCAGGCACTCTTCTAAGTGTTTCACATGCCTTAATTCAATTTTTGTGAAGCCCTTGAATTCCCTGTTGTGTTTTGGCAGCTCAGTATCCCCTGAAGCTAGATCTCGCCCCCATATTTCCATTTGCCACTGGGGCCTCTGCTTCAGAATCGATAACTTCATCTTCTAGCCGTGAAACCACCCCTCTCACTGCAGACCCCAGCATCTAGGATCCCTGCTGTTGTTTTCTGCTCATGATTCCAGGGATACTGATGGTTGCCCGACTTGGAATCGCATTCAACATGTCTCCTTAGCTATGGTAAATTAGGTTGCTGCCTACACTCAAACAGTAGAGTGCTTCCATCAGAAGGGCATTTGGCGATTATCTAGTCCAATTTCCTTACTTTAAAGACTTGGAAACTGAGGCCTAGAACCGTAAAGTGATTGGTTAAAGGTAAGGAAGGAGTGAGAGTTAGAACTGAGGGTCAAGCCTGAGTTTTCTGTTTTCAGGTCTAATGCTGGAACACAAGCCCCATCCTAGTAGAGTGACATGATCCTGGGATTTCGGGCTGTGTATTTCCTGTATGTGCCTGGGGTGCAGTAACTGTGAATGGCTACACGAAGGATGCGTCAGGCTGTGGCTGGTTGGCAACGCAATGACCGGAATACCCTTTGACATAAAAAACTGTGGTTATATTATAGGATGGTAATGTTGAATGCAATACATGTCCTATTTAGCACCTCTAGCAAAAATACAGTAGAGGCAATAGATACAAGGTTGTGACAGCTAGAGCTAACTTAATTATTCTGCCCAAATGTCCCATGAAAGAAGCTCACCTTGGCCACCCTTTCTAAAATTTTGACCCATTTCTTTTTTTGATGCTGTAATTCTACTTTTCTTAATCAAACATCTCACCGTCTGAAATTCTATCATTATGCATTTTTGTGTTTACCATCTGTATACTCACTTAGAATAATCTATGTGGGAGCAGAGGCTTTGTGGCTTTCACCACAATAAGGCCAGCACTTGGAAGTGTCTGACCCAGAAGAGCTTCCTGAAAATGATGGTTTTGCAATTTGGAATGGAAGCTTCAATAACAGGCAATACCCTGGCATTCGGAGGCTTGATGTACCTCCACAAAGGAAAGCAAAATAAGTACCCTGTGTTGTGCAAGGCTGGAGTCTGGATGTGAGAGATTTGGATAATACCATTTGAAGGGATATTTACCAAAAATAATCTTTGTCATTAAGTAAACGACTTCTCCAGTGTATTTTGATCCTATATGGAAGGAATAACCCACTACCGTAAGTAAAATTATAACATTTAGACAGGGGATACTTGCTTATTTACAAATATAAATAGAGTAGCTTGAACAGTGTCCCCCCTCCCCGCCCAAATTCATGTCCACCCAGAACTTCAGAATTTGATTTCATTTGGAAATAGGGTCTTTGTAGATATAACTAGTTAAGGACTTTGAGATGAAATCATCCTGGATATGGGGTGGGTCCTAACTCCGATGACTGGTGTCTTTATAAGAGAAGGGTGATGGAAATTTGGACACTCAGAGACATGGAAGAGAAGATGATGTGAAGGTGGAGGTAGAGATTGGAGTGAGGCATCTTTAAGCTGAGGAACAGCAGGAGCCACCAGAAGCTGAAAGAGGCAAGGAAGGCTTCTCTCCCAGAGCCCTCAGAACAGAAGTCTGAAACAGAATTTCAGACTTCTGACGCCCAGAACTGTGAGAAAATACATTTCTGTTGTTGTAAGCTACCGTTTGTGGCAATTTGTTCTGGTAGCCTAAGAAATGAATACAGTGAGTATAGGAGATATTTGCTTCCTTGTGGGTAGGAGGATGGTCCATTTGTCCACAATATTATGAAGTTAAGGATTGTAACACCTAACAGCTATGAGTGCTAATTTGGAGCAGATGATCCTGTCTGTGAAACTAAATGACATCCTAAAACTCAGAGGAGTGGGCCAGGCAGGCCTCCAAGCTGAGAAGCTATGGTGGAGGAGGGGACCCAGACACTGAAAGAAAGCAGTCCAAGCCCCTTCCTTATTTCTTCCTATGAACCAGGGAGGTGGAAGTTGGGGAGACTTGCTCCCTCTAATCCATGAGGGAGGCCGGGAGAGCAGCCTTTCCAGTCTGTGGGTGGAGGGTGAGGCTTACTGCTTCTCATTTCATGGCTACATGAAAATACTACCGTTCTCTTCAAATACAACAGGAAATCATTTTCATTTCTTATAATTTAAAATTCCTGGTGCCAAGTATTTCTCTGACCTTCCCTTTACTCCTGCTTAGCCTGTCTACCTGACCCCACCCCCTTTACTGCTAAAAGGGCTGGAACTGAGAAGTCCCTTCCCAACAACCTGGCTTTCCCTACTTCCCCAAATGACATATTTCACTGTCCCCTACCCCCTGATCCTATGAAGGGACCTTAGCAGTCCTTCTCCTCCTCCTCCCCCACTCCAGCTCCTTCTCTTCAGCCCCTCTCCCTGCTTTCTCTGCTACCCTCTTCCCTGTCTTTCTCTCCTGCTTCAACATTTAGTTGTTGCAAACCTTCCAGGTAATGAGCACTGTTCTGGGCTGTCCCATTTGCCGGGAATTTCTCCTTTCTCTCTTTGCCACTTGTCTAAATTCTCCTTATCCTTCATTGTTTGCCTCAAGCTTCTTCTTCCATCTGGTCTTCTCCAGCAACTCCTAAGGACAGTTTTATTTCTCCTTTACAAATTTCTATAGCCCTTATGGTCAGTAAAATGCATTTGGCCCCAGTCATATGTCCCTTGTATTACTATTTATGGTGATTAGAAGCCATTTCTTGTCTGCTCATTTAGATCATGAGTTTCCTGAGGAAGCAGACACACTGTATTTATCTTTGAAACCTCAGCACCTTGCAGTGCTTTGATGGTCTAGTTGCTTTGGATATGTTTATTGATTGGGTGGCGTATTTGGTACTTTCAAATGAAATCAGGAGCTCCGGAAGGCCAATATATTTTTGTGTTCCCTCGAATCAAGCCCCCTCCCCTTGGGCTGGGTCTATCAAACCAGTCTAAGTGGGTCTGTTGGAAACAGCTTGAAGGAGGAAAAAGACCATTTGTTTTAGGAGAAACCAAGCAGGCAGAAAGGAAAAGGTCAGCTCAAAACTGTCCAAAGGCCGATTTGCCATTTAAAACCAACAGTCACATTCCTGTGGATGAAATCATCACTAGTCTCAAGCAATCACTACCCCCTGGGAGTGAGGCACTGGCCAGTCTTTAGGGTCTCGGTGTGTGTAAGAGAGGGTTGGGGGGCAGAGGAGAAAACAAGAAGGAACTGAAGGGAGTGGGCAGTGAAACAGTTGCCCCTCTCTATCATCATAAGAGGAAGGGCTCTTTGAAGGAACTATTGCGTTTATGTGGATTCTTCAGGACTGTATGTGAATCAGGGTGATCTTGGTTACCAAGCAGGTGACGGCTCAACTTCTGCTACGACTCTCATCCTCTCTTTGCTTGACTCCTTTGCTATAGAAACTGTACAGAAAAAGCTCTTTGTCCAGCCACTTACAGGGTAAAGGGAAGGCCAGGTGAATTGGTCCTTTGGTGAAAGAAACTGTGGGACATGTAGAATATTAGAGGGCAGAGATGAGATGAAGAGCAATGATAATAAAAAGAACCTTTATGGAGAACTTAACATGGACAGACCAAATGTTAAAAGGGTAACACGCATTATTTAATCCCTCTAACACCCTGTGAGGCGTGTGTCGCTAATTTACAGAGACGTTTGGTAATTTGCTTACTGTCACATTGCCACGAGGTGTGTGGCTGAACCAGGATTCCGGGGCTCAGGATCTAATATTCCAAGCAGCAGACATGCGATGAGCATCTTTTCCCAAGAAAACTTCAGGACATGTGGACTGAAATATATTAGTCCACATTGGGTACAATGGAACTGGACATTTGCAGTTAGGACTGTTGAGGCAAATGCTGAGAGTAAGTCACTGGCCTTCAAATACCAGAAGGTAATTATGTTCAAATTTCTATTCATGCATCCTCGGCAATAAGGAAATTATGCTGTTTATATTTGGAGTGTGCAATTAGCATCATCCTGATTGACCTATTGGAAGTTAAAAATAGTTTTGCTTAGAGTCCACCAAATCACTGATGAAAGTTTTCCTGATAGATTTGGTAGAGATTACTGATACTTCTGGCTATCGCTTCCTTTTGCCATTTAGGGAAGGATACAGTTTGGTCATAATCATCATTTTCACCTATTTTTGAAATGTATATTGAACTTGTCTTTTTCTTTTTAAAAAACACAGAGTATAACTGTATTACTAACCTACTGGGATATGTGAGGTGAACATACATCAGCTCATGTGGTTACTTGTGATTTCTGCACTTTGGGGTCAGATTTTACAAAGGAATTCTATTTAAACAAGACCCATTTTTAAGCCTGTCCGCAGGGTTGACTTTGTACGTGGAGGTGGAGTAGGGCAGATGATTGGATAGTGTGATTTGAGAGTTTCCTATCATTGTCCTGACACTGTCTGAAGCTGTGGCAAATTTGCTGATCTCCTCTATGGAAGATAAATGGAAAAAAACATGTTTGGGTTACAGTATGGATGGGTTGAGTGGGAGATCTGAAGCTCTGCCATCTCGGTTTCTTCCTGAGGCTTCTATCCATACCGTTTCTAACACTGCTGGTCAACACTAGAGAAATGGCTAATTTCTGTGAGTAAGCAATCACCCTCTGTGTACCAGACCAACAGATTTTGGCCCTGAGAAAAGTTTTCTTAGAACATTAATGGGAAGGAAGAATGATCTTTATGGACCACCTATTATGTACTTGACACTGTATAGGTATCTTACACACGTTAGGACATTTAAATCTCCCAACAGGTCTGTGTGGTTGTGACTGTGATGGGAAGAGATTGCAGAATGGGGAGCACAATAGCCTAATCCTGAGTCCATCTGTCCTTGAACAGGCCAAATGACCTGCCTTGGGCCCCTACGTCTATATCTAGATCTAATATCTCACCACTTCAATGGTGAAGACAGGGAGATCTAGGGATTCTTACTGAAATGTTATAGGAGTTGTAGTTAGGGTTGTGATGGAACAGAATTCACACCAATAATCCCTATTCTGGGTCTTCTAACTGTAAAACCCACCTCCCTTTCCTGGTACATGGGGAGGAAATATAAGATAGAGCTAAAAGTGGATTAGCAAGTCTCACTGCCAACCTCCTGGTCCTTACTCCGCCACTCCGGCTGGTCATGAGGTCTTGCATGAACTACTCAGTCTTCATGTGTCTCTTTCCTCGAAGGTAAACACGCAAGTGATACTCATAACAGTTATCTCACAGATCTATTGCAGAGATTCAACATTTGGATACATGGAGTGGACCGGTAGAGGACAAGCCTTCAAAAAGGTGAGCTTTTATCACTACATGTTATTGTGACAAAGATTAAGTGCAGAGGCCATTCCCTTGCCTGGTCTGTAAATAGGGCTGGACTGGAGATCCTGGCTGGCTCACAAAACAAAAGGCACAAGCTTCTCGGTCAGTGGTAAAAAGGGAGCATGGATAGTTGAAGAAAATCTTGGTCATTTCAGTATTTTGCCCTGAAGTGGTCCTGGAGAGTTATATTCTTTAAACCTTGAGATCTCTCAACTAAAAGCAAAGAGTAAGCATTGGTTGAGCTTATTCTTGAAATTATTATTAAAGAAAGCGAGATCATATGTTAAGAAGACAGGGATCCAAAGGTAAGGTAAACACCATGTAACTGAGGGCAGACATTTCAGTTCTGATGAACTTAAGTTCATTCTAGTAGACACCACATAAGTCAACTGATTGTGGAGGGAGTGCTCTCTCTCAACTAGACAGAAGAGAAGCTGCTTATGGATTTGTACCCCACTATCCTCTGAAATACACTATGTTTTACAGACTTTCAATGATGGAAAAGGGCCTTCTGTTTTGTTTTCTTCTGGGTTTTTTTTTTGGGGGGGGAGGGATGCTGTTTAACAAGCCATACACATCAGTATTATGCTGCATAATTTGTGAAGCTTTAATATTTTCCAGTTTCAACAGACTGAAGACTCCTTGCTTTAAATGAGGATACAAGGAAAATATAGCACATGGAACGCATGTTAGAAAAGCTACACAGTTTAATAATCCTTTGGAAAATAATCCCGATGATAATTATAAAAACAGAGTAGACTCTAATAGCCTGTGGAATTAATCTACTATTTATTGAGCCGTTTTTATAATTCACTACATTAGGGGTTGAGGATGCACTGGTGAGTAAGATTTTGTCTCTGCCTTCAAAGAGTTCATAGCTTGGTGGGGGAGAAAAAGACATTGCAAAAAGGTACAGCCAATGTAAGAAGTGTCATTGTAAAATGTGCAAAGGGCTAGTATAGGAAACAGCTCTGTCTGGGAAAGCCTGTGAAAGCTTCACTAAGGAGAATCTTACCACGTTAAGAGTTCCATAAGATAATCACAAACTATGACTGTACTGTAGATACATGTGGTCATTCTTAGAAGCTAGAACAGATGTCAAAGCTAGTGAGAAGCCTGGCAGTGGACTCCCAGTGACGCATGTGTAGATTAGCTACACAGCGGCCTTGGGAGTGGCCCACTCTGCCCCATCTCAAAATCTGCTGACACCTCAGCTCTTCCTCTCGCTACTCAGTGCATTCCTGAATCATGCTGCCACCCAGGAGAGAGGCTATTTTTCTCCTCATAAGTTTGCTACTGTAGGCATATAGGAACGATCCCATTTTCCATCTGACGATACCAACTAGGGATCACACCCATTTAGCACAGAGTATCAGTATGCTGGACAGCAGACTTTAATACATTATAAGCAGCTGGTAAACTAAGGTAGCAGTTGTTCTTAGGGGTGGAAGAAAACAAAGGCCACACACCTACATGACAGAAAAGAGGTTACATCAGGAAGACAGGAATTGGTCAAATGTGGTCAAAGGTCTTCCTCCACCATGATGCAGATAAATCATTTGAGAGCTACAGAATGATAGGCTCCTGAGAGCTTCTAGCTTCGAAAATGCTAAAGATTGCACATGTGTGTGCTTCTGGTATATGTATGCATAAACGTGTGTATGTATGAGTGTATGTGTGGGCCTATATATGTGTGTATGGATATATATGCATGTGCATGTATATGGATATATATGCATGCATATATTTGTCCATTTCTAAGTGTGTATGAATGTGTGCGTGCTTACAGATATGTGTGCAAATGTGACTATATTTGCGTGGGTATGTGTGTGTCAGACCGGGCACGCTGGAAAGTAAGTGTAAGACTTCTGTCCTCGCGGGCGGTCCCTTCCTACCCCACCTCCACACCACCGACTGATAAAAGCAGAAAGGATGCTCTATGACCTGAGACTGCATTAGAAAGTTTGCGGTTCTTTTGAGGCTATTCTACCGGGGAACCTCATTGGTCCCCTGCAGGATGGTGGATTTTACAAGAAGTCTGCGGATTCCCCCAGGACGAAGGGACTGCTGCTGACAGGCTAGCCTGTAGCGGGACCGCGCCCTCCCTGCTCCGGCCTCCACCCCACCTCCCCCGCCCCCACCTCCGCCGCTTCGCAAGTGGTCCCCAGCCTGCAGCCGCCGGCTCTGCAGAGGCGGGCCCGGCCGGGGCGGGCTCGGCGCGGCGCGGCGCGCGCGGCCCGCGGGCTGGAGTCGGCCCGCGGCGCAGGAGGGAGGGGAGGGAGCGGGAGGGCGGGGGCGGCGGGAGGCCATGCCTCCAGCTGCGGAGGCTGCCGAACAGCTGGAGCCATCGCGGTCACCTGCGCGGCGCCGTCGCCCTTGCGCTCCGGCTGCCGGGTCCGCGGCCGGCGGACTTTGCGGAGGGCGCCCGGCGTAGGCGGCGGCGAGTGTGGGCCGAGCCGGTATTTATAGCTCGGTGACAGCAGCGGCGGCAGCGACGCCGCCGGCCCGTCTCGCCGCGCTTCCCAGCGAGGCCGCCGGCGCGGCGGAGGGCTGTGCTCGCCCGGGTCTCCGGTGTTGAAGACACCCCACGCCCGCGCGGCCCCAACCGGTGAGTACGCGGGCCCGGGCGCTGGGCGCGCCTCCCCCGCCGCTCGGTGCAGCCGCGGCGGAGCCCTGCGAGCCCGGCTGCCTCCTCGTCCCTGCCCGCGAGTGCGGAAGCAGCCGCGGCCCCCGGCCCCCAGTTCCCCCCGCGCCTCGCCTCGCTTCCCGAGGGTGGCATGCAGCGAGCGAGGCAGGGTGAAGTGTCAGGGAGGGGGACGGACGCACGGGCCCTTCTGCGAAAAGGCCGTTGAGACTCCTAGGTGGAAGGCTCGCGGTGAGGAACCCTCAAACTCCGGGGCTCCGAGGGTGGTGAGGGACGTCGCCAGGACAGACCTTGAACTTTCCTCGCTTGACTGATTCCTGGGATGGGAACTCTGTAAGAAGCCCCACGTATTGTTTGTTAATTAAATTAACAGGTTGCCGTTCAGGGGTGCTCTCCTTAAAAACAAAAAAACCCAAAAAGAAAACTTAAGTGTTTACTAACTTTATCGTGACTAAACAAAGCTATTTGTCGATTTCTGTTTTTGAAAATGCCGTAGGCCCACAAGTGTGTTAGACCCATGTGATAACATTGGGCTGCCATTATTCATTCTACCCTCTGTGGAACAATGAACTGTGTGTGTGTGTGTGTGTGTGTAAGATGGTAGTAAACATCACATGCTTATTTTAGTATTTATGTGTCTAATGAACCAAAAGAAAGTATGTTGAATAAATGCATTTACCCCTAGTTATAAATGATATATTGTTTGAAATCCATAGAAGGACTTCTAGGAAGAAAAAAGTTCTTCCAATTTATTGAATATAAAGAGTAGTAGAAGCTCTGTAAAAACTATTTTTGTTGTAAAGTATTGAATTTCTTGCCATGCCATACTTTCTAACACCCCTTGCCCCCTCAATGTGAGTAGTTTTAAAGTAATTATGGATTTTGAAATTTTGGCTCGGATATTTATCCCTACCCCCATTCCACCTCCATCGGATCCTTGTGCTCAGAAACCAATACTTGTCTGTTTTATTTAATTTGCCCCTTTAAACTGCCAACCACTTAAAAAAATAATTTCAGATATGAATGAATTTTATTGTATTCATTCACTGTTACTTTCTTTGGTGTGTGTTGAGATTCTTTATCATAAACAGATATCACTGAAAATGAGGTCTAAACATTTGTAAAGAATTCATTGGTGAATATTTTTCAACTTTATAAGATGAAAGGACTCGCAAATACTTTGCCATTTTAATGAAAAGTTAACTAATGTCTTTGTTAGGCGAGAACCCCAGACCTAACTTTGCTTTAGCTTCTCTGTTTTAAAAACTTGCATGGTTTAGTATTTTGTTATCCCAAAGACTGCAGGTTAAGAACGAGGGAAGAAAATCACTTAAAGGTTGAAACAATGTGAAGAGAAAGTCTGGGAAGTGATTTATGGATGCAATCCTCTAATTTAGCAAGGGTACCACAAATACTATCCTGGTATCTATGCAAAGCCACTTATGGTGGTTTCATTGATTGACTTAAAAGGTTGCTTTTTATTTAAAAGGCTGTGTGGTCTCTTGTATTGGACTAAAAGCAAAAAGTTCCTACTTTATTTCTGTTATTATTGTTATTTGTATTTTTAAAACCTGTATTAAGCATTCACATTATGTAAAATGCTCTATGTCACCTCCTCATGCCTGCCTTTTCACCTAACATTTCAAAATAATATACCAAGACTAATCCTTACCTCAGGGCTTGTCCAGGCAAATATGTATTTCGTTTCTCCATCTTTCTGCCATTTCTCCTTTTACAGACTTGAATATCCCATTATCCAGAGTCTGTTCTCCCTGGAATGGAATCTTCAGTGTTTTTTTTTTTTTTTTTTCTTATCCAGAGCTGGTCTGTTATCCAACCATGATCCATACTTTTTTTTTTTACATTTATTAATTCATCAGCAAATATTTGTTGAGTGCCTACCAGGTGCAAGTCATCACCTAGTACTTAACTGCTTCCTCATGCTCCTACTTCCTTCCCATTGGAACTTTATTCTGTATTTTATACTTCTCAGTGTAGGGAACATAGTAGTTATTAAGAGTATTGACTTTGGGGTCATACAGAGATACTTCTGCTGTTTCTGCCAGTTGGCAGCTGTATGACTTTGGGCAGATTATAACCTTTCTGAGTCTCTGTTTCTTCATTGGTAAGTCCAAAGGGTTGGTATAAGGACTAATTGAGGTACTGAATGAAAAGCGCTTGCCTGACCCATAAAAAGCACTAGAAAAATGTTAATTTTTATTCTGTTGTCCATGTCTACTTCAATGGTGTTCATCTCAGAAATGGCAGGTCCATTCTGGCTTTTGCCAGGCCATGTCCACATCCACTCCATCACGTAACTCTTGTCAGCTCTTCCTTTATTTATGTATTTAAAAGATTTTATTTATTTATTTGTCAGAGAGAGTGTGCACAAGCAGGGGGAGAGGCACAGGGAGAGGGAGAAGCAGGCTCCCTGCTCAAAGACATGGGGCTCCATCCCAGGACCCTGGGATCATGACCTGAGCTGAAGGCAGATGCTTAACCAACTGAGCCACCCAGGCACATCTCAGCTCTTCCTTTTAAATCTTTCTAGAAGTTCATACATTTCCAACCATTAGACAGAGTGGCCCCTCTGACCTGTAAGCCACAAGGGCCACTCTCCTGCTTCCCATCTCACACAGGGTGAAAGCCCACATGCATACAATGGCCTTAAGGCCAGATTCTGACAGGCCACATCACAATGGGATGCTCCCTGGCAAACCTGATGAGGTCTGCACCCACCCCTATCCAGTCATAATAGTTTCTTTGCTGTTCCTTAAATTCACTAATCATGCACTCAGCACAGGTCTTTGCAAGGTTTTGTTCTCTGTGTCTGGATCACTGTTTCCCAGATATCTGCTTGCCTCCCTCCCTTCTTTCAGGTCTCTTTTCAAATGTCCCCTTATAGTGGGGCCTCTTCCAACTTACCTCCCTCCTGACATTCCCTATTAACTGTCTCCATCAACTTATACTTTTCTAAAATATTATCGATCCTGGTTTTTTTTCTGCTTAATGTCTCTTTCCCTCAATGCGACGGTAAGATGGCAGACAACAAGGGTGTTGTCCGTTAGTAACCCTCATGCATAAGCCAGTGCCTGGCACAAATAAGCAATTGGTAAATACTGAACAAATGAATGATGAATGTTATCATGGAATTAACAAATCTGGACTTCATCACCTTCTAAATATGAATTTGGATAGGTAGCTTAAGCTTTCTGAGCCTTATTTTCAATATTTGTAAAATAAGGACAACATTCATCCTTTACCTTATACAGTTGTATTAAAAATCCTTTAACTCTGAGAATAACATATAAAATCTTCCAGTCAATGTAATGTATAGTTGATATTACTCTCATGCTCATTTTTAATGGGAATGACCATGACTCACTTGTATTTTAAATGGCCTTCGCGGTAGGAAGTACCTGGAAGTGAGCAGGCACTTTACAATGAAATCTCCTCCAGTCTTCACTACAGTGCTCTGAGGGAAGTACTTTTATTGGGATTTTACCGGTGAAGAAATGGAATCTCAGAGAGGTTAGGGCTTTGCCCAAGATCACAGAGCTGGTAAGTCGCAGTCGGGTAGAACTGGACCATATTCCTCCCACTACACTAGGCTGCCTTCTGAAAAACAGATGTTCCTGATTCCTTTGAATCATTCTAATATTGTTCTAATGGTGTGATTTTGCCCACTAAAAACACTAAGGTAAAATGTGATATAAATATAGGCGGCTATCTTTATTTATCTTTTAAGGAAATAATATTAAACAGTTTAAAACTGTGTCTGCCCTTTTGACCTTGAATTTTAAAAGCAGTTATCCCAAGTGCCTGGGTAGCTCAGTTGGTTAAGTGTCTGCGTTTGGCTCAGGTCATGATCTCTGGGTCCTGGGATCAAGCCCCGCATCAGGCTTCCTGCTCAGTAGGGAGTCTGCTTCTCTCTTTCTCTCTCTCCCTCTGCCCCTCCCCACTGCTCATTCTCTTTCTCTCTCTCAAAGAAAATCTTTTAAAAAAATTAAAAGCGATTATCCTTGAGATTAAATGAAATGATTGTAAGAAGTGTTCTGTGAACTGCAAAGAACTTTACATATAGTGTATAATACTATAGTAGAACTAGGTAATTGACGAAAATAGACTTTAACTTTGTCTTGTGCAAATACAGCCCAAAACTGCCCAAAGTACAGCTGTATGTGTCACTAAGTGCATCCCACAAAAAGTGAAGTACAGGAAGAATTTTAAAAATTCTTTTTCAAGAAATTGGATTCAAGATGCTTGAAATAAAGTCCATGCACTTGGCATAGTCATCTTTAAAAAACCCTTTAAATAAGAGCTAAGAGAGGTTACAGGTGAATTTTCAGACATAAATACTAAGGAGCTTCAAAAAATTTAGAGAGATTATTTTTTTATCTTAGGATAGTGCTCCACAATGGAAATGATCTATTTGTGGTAACTGGTTAGGTCTTCCTAGATGTTGAGACCTCCATTAGCAGAACTGTGCATTCAGCATGCTCTGCTTGGCTGGCGATAGTGTCTTTTGCTTAGCGTATTAGTTCATCAAGGACTTTCCATATGCATCCATAAATTTTTAAAAATGTAGGTGATATACTCCATCTTGATCGTATTTGCCATTATGTGAGAACTGTTGCCTGAGCCAGGGTCCCTGCTGAGAAAAATGGAATTCACCCTCCTGAAAGCCTTCAGTGTTTTCCTTTATTTGTAAAGGCCCTCATAAGTAATGAAGGCAGGGAGGGTCCTCTGCTTCAGTCAAATTTTTACAACATTTATTAGGGCATCTATGTTGCCGGAGTCTAGGACCTGATTATCTTTTACTTAAACTGTTGAAGTTGCCTATAAACTTAGTTTCCCCACGTTCATTATGCCTCATACCAATTTTTCATTTTCTAAGCTGACAGAGAAATCTTTCCCAAACTCTGTTCCAATCGGTTGTATCACTCTTCAGTTCTGAAACTTTTCATTCTCTATTCTCTATTCAGTAAAATACAGAACAACACTTTTGCATGATCTTCCTTGAATTGGCCCCAAATTATCATGACCTCTCTCAAGATACCTCAAAGGCTCTGTGTGCCAGCCACCCAGAACTACATATGCACCTCTCTACCAGAAGGTCTCTACTTTGTCTTTGCTCAGTGTCCTCCTGACTGGAGTATCCTTACCTCTTTCTCCTTCTTCCTTTGCATTCCTGTCCATTCTGAGCCTTTTGTATCAGCTGACATGCAAGACTTGTAGTAAAATGTGTGGGATCCCTAATATCTACTATAAATATTAGTCCTTCTAGAGTTAGAAACCATGACTGATGACCTGTGGATTTGTGTAAAATTCCAGCCTGTCATTACCACCTTCTTCAATCATTGCTATAATGTGGAAAAGCAGAGGCTTCCAAAATATTGGTAGCAACATCTACATAATGATGTCATTACTTACAAGAGTGAAGTGGATGGGTGGATTAATCTAGGTCTCAGATGCAGTGCTGTCTGAAGGCATAGTTGGAAAATCACAGAGTGAGCATCAGTAATGCATTGCATAAGAACAATCAGATCAACTCAACTACTTACGCTGATGCTCAGAGAAGAAGAACAAAACTCAAGCAATCCTGTCATCTGTCACGTGACCCGTTCTTTCTGATCATGCTTGCAAGGTCCACTGGAATAGTATTAGTAGACTCGTTCATCCTCAAGCACTGCGCATCTTTTATATCAGACAGCTTTATTCTCAGGAACTTTCTAACTGACATGTAACGGGCCAGATTTTGGAATTTGTCTATGTATGGGAAGGTGTGGTGTAGAGTGTTAAGGCTTCATGGCTTGGATTTGAATCCTGGCTCTGGCATAGACAACTTTTGTTATTCGGTACAAGTTACTAAGCCCCAGGTCTCAGTTTCAAAATTGGTAAAATAAGAGTATTTTCTTCATTGGACTGCTATGCAATTTAATACAATTTGAAAAGCTCCTGAGCATAGTGTCTGGTATGTGGTAAATACTCAGTAGATGTTAGCTCTAGCGATAATGGTGATAACGCAGAAGGTATGCCGAAATGAGATGTCGGGTGGGAGCACATCGCAGCTGCTGGCGGAGTCAGTGTGGTCGTTTTGGGGTCCCAGTGCTTTTCTCCTTTCCTCTGTTAGTGGAAGCTAATGTCAGGTTGCTCTGCCTTCTCATCTCGCCTGAATAACAAGGAGGCTTTTCTTTCTAAGTGTAGCACTCACCGCATCCAGTAGATGTTCATTGATTTCCCACTTTGAGCCTGGCCCTGTGCTGTGGCCCGGAAGTGAACAGCCCTTCCCTGAGCACCTTATGACCTAGTGAAGGAGACATACACATAAGCCCATAATTTTACTGTCATATACTAAGCGTGAAGAGAAATCACATTTATTTAAGATAAAAACTCAGCTATGGTGGCAGAATTGAATTTAAAAAAATTAAAAGGGGGCGCCTGGGTGGCTCAGTTGGTTTAGCGACTGCCTTCGGCTCAGGTCATGATCCTGGAGTCCCGGGATCGAGTCCCGCATCGGGCTCCCTGCTCGGC
>NC_138373.1:97396357-97415153 GCF_054177405.1 Leptonychotes weddellii
TGGGTGAAATCAGGAAATGGGGATATGTAGAAGTTTTATTCAAATTATTATGTGGGCTTGAAATTTGGGACCCCCTGGAAGATAACCCTGCAGCTTTGGCATATGAAACAAGAATAAATATCAGCCACGTGTGGCATAAAATAGAAAGACCAATAATTCAGCGAGTATCTAAGTCACTGAATCTGTTAGTAGAAATAAAGAATAAGCTATAAATCCGATGGGAAAGGTTTTATTGGAAGAAACATTTCTAGCTTTGTGATATATTAGAGAGATCAAGGGCTAGGAATGAATTTGGATTCAAATGCTGGTTCTTCCACTTAGCGGATACGTGAATTAAATAAGCAGCAACTTTGTTTACTGCCATGTAACATGGGGGTGATGGTAGCGATGGTAGCATTCATAGATTCCTGTGGGAATTCAGATCCATATAAGGGCAGGATTGTTGCTCAACACTGTAGTTGTCTCTCTTGAAAAATATGAATACTGAAGACGAACAGCTGTCTCCAAAATTTTTTGAATGTTCTAAATCAGTTTGGGCGTGTGGGCATTACATAGCCCACAAAACAACATTCTAAAGTTAAAAATAGCAATAGTAAAATAAGTATATGCTAACCCTCCACAAAGCATTTATTAAAAAAACAATCAAGGCCTTATATATTCAATGTTCTAAATCCTGCCGACTTGCTTGAGTGTGGGTGGGGGGAAGGGAGGCGGTGGGCAGTCAAGCCAGAATTGCCCACTTGTAAGAGAAGCAACATAGAAACCTGTTAACTTTTTCTTTTTCTTTTCTTTTTTTTTTAGGGAGAGAGAGAGAGAGTGCACTTGGGGAAGGGGGCAGAGAGAGAGAGAATCTTAAGCAGACTCTGGGCTGACCGCACATTTCAACCGGAGCTGGGGTGGGGGGTGGGAGAGCTGGGAGGGGGCTCGATCTCACCACTCTGAGATCTTGACCTGAGCCGAAATCAAGAGTCAGGCACTTAACCACCCAGGCACCCTGAAACCTGTTAACTTCGTAAATGATACTCCTATCCTATTCTGATAGGCATCTAGAAATGATTCCTTGCTTCGACTCATTGCCCTTGAGGTGATTTCTATGTATTCTGTTGTGGTAGTGGTCTTTAGACATTTCTAAAAATGTTGCATGAAACCAAATTGACAACCCATTCTGGCATCCTTGTATACTGAATATCATGAAAATGCATGATGCTCATTTTTGTTCTTCACCACTTTGCTGTCTTTGGTTTGAGAACGAACTACTGCTGTATTAGGTGATGAACCTCTCATTAGGAAAAAAAATCTTTCTAAAGTCACCATTCCTGAGCTATCTGAGCTACAGCCCCTGGGGACAGATATTTCAGAGTATTCACAAAGATCACAAGGGACTTGAAATTGCTTAGAAGGTTTATGAATCCAAGGCACAGCGACTCTTCATTTTGCTGAGTTACACTGCCCGTCCTTTGTGTGTTTACATTGCTTTTCTAAAATAGTGACAACAAGTCTTCATTAACTTAGATTGTGGGTTTAACTGATATTCACCACCCTAGACTATTGGACAGGGACTTGGGAGCCTTGGAGCCCATTCTCAGGTCTTCCATTGACTTAGAGTTACTTCAGGCTTGTGGCTTGATCTTTGTGCTTTTAGCCATGTGTAAAATGAGAATATTTATCAATGGGAAATTTATCAGTTTTTCAAAGTGCTTGGGATTAGTGAAGAGTTCTTCCACTTGCATATTTCTTCCCTGGGTTGTAGAAGTATACACTGTAGAGTTAATATAATCATCTCTAGAGAAGAATATGTCTGCAGAAGCAGTCAAAGGATGACATCCCTGGGGCTGGGCCCTGGGTCTGCCTTCTAAGGCAAGGAAAATTCCTGGAGTTGACTGGGCTGGCTGACTTCAGAAGCTCAGATCAGAGCTCTCCTGCTGGCTGACTTTGGACAAGTTACATAATCTGTGTGAGCCTCAGTTCCCTCCCTGTGAAATAAAATGATGGGAATGATGATGATAGTATTTCAGAGGGTTGTTATGGTGAAAATGCGATAATGATTCACACAGACATCGAACACAGAACCTGGATGTCACATGCTGTAGGCTATGTAAGGGTCCTTTTTTCCCCTCCTAGTTCTAAACAAATTGAGAAAGAAGAAAAAAGAATTGGCAGATTTCAATGCAATTACCACTCTTATTGTTATTTTTTAAATCTCAGCTTTTATTCAGCTTTGTGGCTGCAAACAAAGAAATATAGCTTCGTCTGAGTACCAAATGGGTTCACCAAAACTGAATGCAGAATTGGATAGACTTAATAACAACCAGTCACAGGCTTGGTGGACTTCACGCAGGCTTGTGTTCTTGGTAGGAAGGCTGGCTTCCAAAGAGGAAAGAGGAGCTGAGCAAGACTTTGGAGGTGGGTCTGGACATCAGCATTTTAAAAAAGCTCTATACTCTGAATGCACATCCGGGTTAGGACCCACAGCTGGAGGCATATTATGTATTTTGCAATGCCTCTGTGCCTTTCCAAATGCCAAGACTGAGCATTCTTCCCTTCTTCACTGGGGAAAAAAAATTCCTACTAATCCTTCAACCCTGAACTTGAGTATGTCCTTCTCTGTGAAATCTTCCTCTTTTCCTCACTTCACACAAGCAGAATTGTCCAATTGCTCCTGCATGTAAGCAACTACTGTACCATAGACTTAGCTATTTCCTAAAACATAGTCTATGTTGAGGCTACTTGACGATTGGACTATGAACATTTTTATAAAAGTCCATTCACAATGTACAGAAGATGGTCTGAGAGTATACCCACCAAATTATTAGGGGATCCTAACTCTGAGGAGAAGGATATGGGCAGAAGAGGATGTTTATATTTTGTTAATATGTGCTCAGTTTACTCCTACATTGCTTTCATTTTTTTTTTTTTTAAGATTTTATTTATTTATTTGACAGAGAGAGAGACAGCGAGAGAGGGAACACAAGCAGGGGGAGCAGGAGAGGGAGAAGCAGGCCTCCCGCCGAGCAGGGAGCCCATGTGGGACTTGATCCCAGGACCCTGGGATCATGACCTGAGCCGAAGGCAGCCGCTTAACCGACTGAGCCACCCAGGCGCCCCCATTGCTTTCATTTTTAAGTGACTCTCTATTATGATTGTAACCTAAAAATAGTTATTTAAAAGAGGAAAAGTATTGTGTTGCTTTTTTGCTCTGCATTTCCTCTGGAGGTGACCTCTACAGGTCATCTCAGTCATCACCCCGATTTTGGACAATGTTTGCTTTTCCCTTCTGCCCCTGCTCTTTTGTTCTCCTTCTACCCCACATCTCCATGTGGTCAGAGGTATGACTGGATGGCGTTGAAAGACAATATTTACTTTTCTCGATCTCAGACTTGTCTTGGTGCCATAAGTAGGTGCAGGTAGCATCTTTTCTAAATACCTCTTTCTTGAGCTGTTATAAATCTGAACAGATAAAGGTGGAGGAAGACTATTTGGTTTTCTGCTCTCACCCTATGTATCTTTTCTTCTACAGGTCAACAACGGAATTGAAGTTTTGAAGGATGGGTAAAGACTTTCGTTATTATTTCCAGCATCCCTGGTCTCGCATGATTGTGGCTTACTTGGTGATCTTCTTTAACTTCTTAATATTTGCGGAGGACCCAGTTTCTCATAGCCAAACAGAAGCCAATGTTATTGTTGTTGGAAACTGTTTTTCATTTGTAACAAATAAATACCCTAGAGGAGTTGGCTGGAGGATTCTGAAGGTGCTTCTATGGCTACTGGCCATTCTCATAGGACTAATAGCTGGCAAATTTCTGTTCCATCAACGTTTGTTTGGTAAGTACCCATGAAATGTAATGTTGATAATTATTGAACTCTGTTCTTTAAGATAGAGCTCTGTTATTTCTAAATGCCAATTTAGGATGCATTTTAGTTTGCCCTCTAGCCTTAATTTGCATCGCACTGTTGGAGCTAGGTTCTTCTGCTAGTCTCTGTTCAATGGTGTACTTTTCTATGGCCTAAGGAAAATTATGAGGTAAAATTAGTACTAAACTTATTTTCAAAAAATGGCTTTAGACCTAAAATTAATGTGTGTGTAATCTTATTTAGAGAAGACATGAAAATAACTCTTTTCCCTATATTATCATAAAGAGTTTGCCTTCATGTCACACCATATTTTCATTAAAGTAACTTAACCGTGGTTCATATATTTACATATGTTGTTCATTCTGGGAATTAGAGTGGTAACTCTAACTTTTTACCCTCTTTTTTTTTGAACAATGGCTTTAGGATGTTTATTTTGAGCCTGTTCAACCACAGAACGATTAGTGCAGAATCCGTTGGTAGTATGCAATAGACAAAGACACTATTAGTTTAAGCTAAAAAAGGTAATTTACTAGGATACTGGGATATTTCATAGAGACCAAGGATAGAATTCATTCTGATAATTGGGATAAATGGAACCTGGGACTTGAATTCTATCAGGATCTTCTTTGTCCCAATTTCTCTAACGTATCTGTTTTATTCTCTGTTCACACTGAAGATCAGTTTACATCTGCTCAGAGAGACTGGCTTGACTCTCTTGATCCCAAAGTTTAGACTCTCGGAAAAGAGACTGATGTTGACCCAGGTTGAGTGTGTTTTCCACCTTTCGCCTAATTGATTTTGTCAGGACATGGGTGATATTTACCCAACAAATATTCATTGATCACTTATTATATGCCAGGAACTATTCTAGAGAGTGAATCAAAAACCAGGGTCTAGGGATGCCTGGGTGATTCAGTTGGTTAAGTGTCTGCCTTCGGCTCAGGTCAAGATCCCGGGGTCCTAGGATCCAGTCCGCATCAGGCTCCTTGCTCAGCGGGGAGCCTGCTTCTCCCTCTGCCTGCTGCTCCCCCTGCTTGTGCTCTCTCTCTCTCTGACAAATAAATAAATCTTAAAAAAAAAGTCCTTTAGGCCGCTGCGACCAAGATGGCCAGGAGACTCGCCACCTTCCTCAAGGATGCCTGGGCCAAGGAGCAGATGCTGGTCGTGTCCTTCACCATAGGGGGCCTCACTCTAATTCTGCCCACCCCCAGCCCCTTCACCAAATACGCCACCATGATCAACCAGGCCACGCCCTACAACTATCCAGTGCCCCTCCAAGATGATGGGAACATGCCTGACGTGTCCAGCCACCCCCAGGACCCCCAGGGCCCAAGCTTGGAGTGGCTGAAGAACTTGTGAGCACCCCTGGTGACATGGAGGAGGCCCCTCCCCTGAGCCAATAAAATGTGAAAAGCAGCCCCCCCCAAAAAAGTCCTTTAGGGGCACCTGGGTGGCTCAGTCCATTAAGCGTCTGCCTTTGGCTCAGCTCATGATCCCAGGGTCCTGGGATCGAGTCCTGCGTCGGGCTCCCCGCTCAGCGGGGAGTCTGCTTCTCCCTCTGCCTCTGCCTGCCACTCTGCCTACTTGTTCTCTCTCTATATCTCTGTCAAATAAATAAATAAAATCTTTAAAAAAAAAAAAAAAGTCCTTTAAATAAAAAGCAGGGTCTACGCCCTCCTAACAACTTACATCCTGCAGGAGAGAGAAAGACACTAAACAAATTAATGTATAATATGCAAAGAGATGGTAAATGCTGGGGGGGGGGTGGGGCGGGAAAGAAAGTTTTAAATGCTGCTGGGCCAATTAGAAAGAGAACTTAGTAATAAAACATTGAATTTAGTAATTATAAGATCATAGGTGACACAGTGTGGGTATTTTCACTCTAGAAGCTTGGTTAGAAACAGATGGCAATGGCTTAAGGAAAAAACAAATTAAAAACATAGATATACACACATAGTATTACTTATATATGCTTCTCAATCTCAAACTATGGTCATCTGTTTCTATTACATAAATTTATAAAATGTACATATTTTATATTTTTTATATATATACATAGTTTCAAGAAGTTTGGTGAGGAAATGAAAGGAGATGGGAAGTAGCTAAAAATGTAAGAAGGACCAAGGAAAGATTTTGTTGTTGATGGTGGTGGTGCTGGGGTTGAGGAGTGAGATTAATTTATCTGCTTGACACTTGGGGGAAAGAGCTAGACTGAAATGAAGATAAATACATGGAGAGATCTCTGAAGGCTTCTCTGCTTTATTTATTTTATTTTATTTTTTTAAAAGATTTTATTTATTTGACAGAGAGAAAGCAGAGAGAGAGCGTGCACACGAGTGGTGGGAAGGGGGCAGAGGGAGAGGGAGAAGCAGACTCCCTGCTGAGCAGGGAGCCTGACACGACAAGGGGCTCCATCCTAGGACCCTAAGATCATGACCTGAGGAGCCAAAGGCAGATGCTTAACTGACTGAGCCACCCAGGTGCCCCCTCTCTGCTTTATTTATGACTTAGGATACAGATAGAAATGATGGCCTTAGCGAGGACAGGTGGAGACACCCCGGTTCCTCAGAAATTGTCATGAAAGAGATAAAGGTTTGTATTCTAATAGGTACCTTGGGGTGGAGGAGTAGAGAGGTAAATGGTGATCTGATGATCTGTATTTCACTTTGAAGAAAGAAGAGCTAAGGATAAAGGTGGAAGGATTGGAGGATGCAAGGGGTTTAAGAAAGTGGCTAAGGTTTGGAAGAGCAACCCTATGGAGTGTAGATGCTAGCTGACTAGGGACAAACAGAAGGGTTACTGACGATCACGGAGGGCTGTTGGGGTTAGCCACTGTAAATTGAATGATACCAGTCTGAACTGCTGAGCAGTTTTCTTTATGAGAGCTCAGTCACCTGGAACAGAATTCGAGGGAGATTCATCTGTGTGGGGACTGCCCAGGCTTGCTGTATTGGAAACAAAGGATGGAAAATAAATGGAGGGTTCTAATAAAAAAGTTATTCTTTTGATTAAAATGGGGCCTGGCTGGGCATGGAAAGGAGGTAAGGAAGATTGATGGTCTGGGAGGAGCGGGCATGGATTGGAAGATCGGGTAAAACTGCACAAGTGAAATGGAATTAAGAAAAGGGAAAGGATTTATGGATGTGCTGAGATGCCATGTTGTAATGAAGGACAGCCATTCTTCAGTGGTGATTCCCAACTACAGTGTGGCCTTTATGAGTGCCCAAGTAAAGTGCAGAGACAGGTCTTGACAGAGAGGGTATCTAGGAACTGGGTGTTAGTCGGGCCATCCACCAAACACTGAACAAGCATGGTGTTGTGCATGACATTCATAAAGATGGGAGAGGTTAAGGGTGGGGGCTGAGTGGGAGAGGGTCAGTTTCCAAAAATGGTTCAGGAGTGCTGGCAGACAAAATGCTAGGTGCCTATTATAAGCAATGACTGGTTGTGTTTGTGATCCATTCAGGAAATTTGCTCAGTGTAGAAAGGTAAGGCAAACTTTAGACAAAATACCCAGTTTGGAGAAAAGTTATCTACTTAGATTGAGAATCATATGGTCAAAGTCATGGTATTATTAATAATAAGGGCAGATCATTTGGTTTCTACACTTAATGTTAAGTTATTTTATTATAAAATCTTATGTTTTAGACTAAAATCACATTTCATTGATGGCTTACTTTTTAATTCTCCTGTTGGTATAAATAATTCAGCCCTGAAAAAATCACTCTGGATTTCAAGTAGTATGTTGAGTACAAATTATTTTGAGATAGTGCCAAGGTATGTCTTATTTATTTATTTTTACTTACTATAGGAAAGATTCTATAACATAGTTAGCTTTATCACTTCTATTTGGCAATTTTCTTTTTTTTCTTACTAAAAATCTATGAAATTATATGGGGTATTAGAGAAGGAATGATAACCTTTTGCAAATCTTGGTGATAAGTAGAAAGATAACTGGATTCTGGATTGAATTTTCTAATGAACTCCAAACTTGTCTTCTTCTCTCTCTCTTCATCTCCCTTCATGGCCATTATGTCTTCCTTCATTCACAAAATGGTAATCATTTGCTCCTAATAGTTCTGTCCTTCTTCAGTTAATTCTGGATTTTTGCTACTGGAATAATTTTTCTATATGGCTAGATGGCTCCTATTACCTACAAAATAAAATGTATACTCCTTTGATTGATATCCAAAGCTCTTGATGATCTACTCCTGCCTGACTTCAAACCTGGTCTCTTGACATGCCACACTTTTAGAATTATTTGCAGGTCCTCACACCTGCTGGGTTCTCTCATGCCTCTGTGTCTTTGCATATGCACCCCTTCTCGTGCATCATGCTCAAGCCCCTTCTTGTTAACTTGGTTGATTTCTCTTTTTTCCTTTACCTCCAAGTTCAAGCATTACCTCCCCTTTGACACTTTTCCTGACTCCCTCCTGTCAGATGTTGTCGTTCCTCCAGCTCCCACTGTGTCTACTTGCAACAAAGAATGTACAGCAGGGTGCTTGGGAACTGACAGCCATACAGCATTATGGAAAAGAATCCAAAATTTAATGCCAGCACAAACATTGTTCTTATTGGCCTGGAATGTGATAAATGTTTCCATCCTTGTTCCTAAATAACCAGCATTAATACATAATTAAATTTTTTAAGGGGCCATATTTAAACCTTTAACAGTTTGCAGGTGCAAGCTTGTCGTGGGTGGTGGTGATGGTGGTGTGTATGTGGGGAGGGGTGGGATTGTTAATTGCAAGCACAGAAATTCTTGTTACAGAAATTGGAATGGTTTACAAAATAATCAGAATCATTTTGTGGGATCAGTTAAACAGCTTCCTTTTCGTTAATTCTCCAATGAAATGCCAAGTAAAAATATTGAACAGAATGCCAGTATTCCTTCATTGCCCCTTTCATTTCATTAACTTGTGAGTCTTCCCTCACTTATTTTATTATGGAAAATCTCTTCCCTAGTAGACTCCGGAAGGACAGTACCTTATTGCCCAATTAAAGCATGAATGAGGAAGAGTGATCAATCTATGAGCACATAATTTAATCTACTTTGTTGGTTAATTTTATTTTTATGAGGCATAAATATTACAGTTTTGTGGCTTTTGAATTAACTGCATGAAACCGCCTCATGATTTATAATTTGTAAAGGGAATTGTCCCAAACAAAAATGGTGACTCTTGCAAATTGGAAATTGAATGTTATCAGGAACACAAATGATTAAATACATTTTTAAAAAGATTTATTTGAGGGCGCCTGGGTGGCTCAGTTGGTTGGGCGACTGCCTTCGGCTCAGGTCATGATCCTGGAGTCCCGGGATCGAGTCCCGGGATCGAGTCCCGCATCGGGCTACCTGCTCGGCGGGGAGTCTGCTTCTCCCTCTCCCGCTCCCCCCTCTTGTGCTCTTTCTCTCTCTCACTCTCTCTCTCAAATAAATAAATAAAATCTTTAAAAAAAAAATAAATAAAAAATAAAAAGATTTATTTGAGAGAGAATGAGAGAAAGAGAGCGTGGGAGGGGAGTGGGTCAGAGGGAGAAGCAGACTCCCCGCTGAGCAGGGAGCCCAATGCTGCAGGACTCGATCCTGGGACTCCAGGATCTTGATCTGAGCCGAAGACAGTCGCTTAACCAATTGAGCCACTGAGGCGCCCTGATTAAATGCATTATAAATTACCCCATCTCACCTTTGCTGTATGATTGGAATAACATGAGAGAGTTGGTTTTCCTACATTAGCACTAAACTTTTATGGTTTCAGACTGATCACAAATCCCAAATTTCTCAAATGTAGAGAGTAATTTAGGAACACATGGGAAATCACAATTGATGCATTTCATAAAAATTTCTGTAGGTGTAACACTGAATCTTGTTGAGGTGAATATTACATTTGGATTTTTGCAAATCGAATTCCATTTGAATACTTTCCCAATGCCTCTCTCTTCCAATTGTGTGGATGATTTCATTGTTTAAAAAAATAAGTATAATGCATCCTAGGGTTTTGGAGAATTATACATTATACACTGGAGAAACCCATGAATAGAAAAATCGAAAGATTTCTAATGACAAGACTTATATTTCTGATATAAGACTTATATAAAGAAATAAGCTTGCTCAGGAAATCATTTTTATTCCAAAATGGAATTGAAATGATTTACAAAAACATATATGCTTAATGCAATAGGAATAGAAAATGAGCACCTGGCTGTACATTCTTTGTTGCAAGTAGACACAGTGGGAGCTGGAGGGAAAACAACATCTGACAGGAGGGAGTCAGGAAGAGTGTCAAAGGGGAGGTAATGCTTGAACCAGAAAAGAGAGAGTTAAATATGTTTTGATTTCATGAGGTGTTACCTGGTTGGTTTCAAGCTTCCTTGGAGCCTGGGCAAAAAGGGAAATGTGATCTATTATAAGCCTTTGGATACTAGAAATGATGGAAATTGCATGTTTCACAAGGGAATCTTTCTTTGCACTAAATTTTGGAATTTCCTTGCCCTAAATTCTGGTAAAGAATTTCTTTTTTCTTTGGTTTGTATGGGAGACACTGAGTGGCAAAGGCAGAAATAGATTTCACATTCTTGTATCTTAAAGTAAACTTTCATAAAAGTTTAAAGTGTAACTTTTAAGCAGAAAAGCAATTCTCTGATTTTTTTTTTTTTTTTATTCCCTGAAAGTAATTCTGTGAAGTGCAGAGTGATAAGGGTCTAAGAAATGCCTTCTGATTGGATAACTTTATCCAAGCATGAATCTTAGGCCATTAAGATTGTGACAAATGTATTTCTTAAACAAAATGCTCTTGCTGTTTGTCTTCCCTATTTTCTTCTTGTTTCCTAACTTGTGCAGAGAGCCTCTATTAGTTGCAATTTTCTTAACACGGATGGAGGGCAGGGGGCAGGCTGACTTAGGATGAGTTGTCAGGTATAGGATATGAAAATGATTCAGAACCTGTTAGTATTTTTTTTAAAACAGACATATTTGTGTATATAGTTATTTGTATAATTGTTTCACTAATGTCTGGTTTCCTAGCTATACCAGAAGCCTCATGAGGGCAGGGCTTACGTTGTGTTGCTTATTGTTTAATCCTTGGTGCTGAAACAATGCCTGGAACACAGCAATATTTGCTAAATTTGAATGAATAAATAAATTAATGCTCCTTTGTCTTTTACATGTTGTATTTGCCAATTTTGCCTTCTTATTGTAAGCTATAAAAGGGTATTTATTTGTTCATTCATAAAATATGAGACATGGTCTCCTCTCTCAAGGAGTTTAAAATCTGGTTAAAAAGACAGGATACATATGCATGAAAAATGAATTACTCTGATAATACAAGGAAGTGCATATCAAGTATCAAATGAATAGTCCAGACTGTGAGAGTTATGGGAATTCAAGAAAGCGATCATGATGGGCCGGGAAGGTGCAAGAAAGCTTTGCTGCCAGTGTGGGATCTAAGCTGAGGCTGAAGCGTGAGGGGGATGAAAATAGTCAGATATGATGCAAAGAATTCATTACAGATTTCAGGTCATGGGGTAAATGGTGTGAGCCAAAGAGATGAAAACAACTTAGCTTTTTTTGGAGTCGGGAAAAACGGGGAGGAAGTCATGCTCATTTTGAAGGGAGTGAAAAGTCTGCATTAGGAAGGAGAAGGAGATGTAGCAGAAGGGTGGGTTAATTCTAACTGCTTTCTTTGGTCTTGAAGTGCCAGTCTCACACTTTGCACTTTATCTCTTCCAGTGGGGGATGATGACAAGATTCTCATGAAGCAGAATGAAGCAGGATCTAGTGGGAATTGGAGAGGGGCAGGGTAGGGGAGTAGAAAGGGAAGGAGGAAGGTATTTTGGGAGCCTCTTGCAGCCATTCAGGCCACTCTGGCCTGGGGGTGGGACAGTGGGCAACAGGATGGGCACATGTGGAACCTTGTGAAGCTTCAACAATTGATGGGATTGAGGTGGTGAGACTAGCGTGAAGTTACAGGTAACTAGGAGATTGGGTGAGTGACTAAGGGAGTAGTTATTTTATTTAAAAAAAAAAAAAGAGGAATTCATTAGGACAATGCAGTTTGAGAAGATGATGCATTTAGGAAATGGTGGGTTGAGGTAATGAAAACACTGGCAGTGGATCATTTACCTTGAATAGTGCTCAGAACAGCACAGGACAGGTTAGCTGAACTGAATCCAGGCACACCATTTCTTATCCAAACCTTGAGACCAGACATGTTTCAGAATTCAATGCTTGTGCCTGTGTTTGGTAGCTGGCCCTAGGGGGCTGAGGAAATACTTCATTATCAAACACATTGGCATAACTGTAGCTGGATATATACGTATTCAAATGAAGTGGTGTAAATAAATAAAGACTATAAACAGCCTCAAACCAGTTCAGGTTAGGTTTTGCTTCTAAGTGAATTCAGGTTTGGTCAGGTCTTGCAAAAGGATCAGTTACAAAGATGAGAGTCTTTGGATTTCAGCATTACAGAAACTGGATAATGGACCTACACTGGATTATAAGCCACATTTCATATACATGTTTGGTGTCCCCAAGATATTCAGCTGCAGAGAAATCATGATGTTTTTAGAAGCCTGTGATTAACAAAAGAAAAAGAAAAAGAACGGTTTGACTGATAACTAGACATTTATAAAAGAAGAATGAATGTTGAAAGGGGATTTTCCTTGTGTTGATATTATGAGAAATATTAACGAGTTTGCTATTTTCTGTATACCTACGTCTGTTTTAGTTGTAAATAGGAAGTTCTGAATAAAACATTCTCAATACATCCAGAAATTTGAGAAGACAAATTCTATGATTTTTTTCTTTTGTTTTATTTTAACAAAAAGGCCGTTTTCCATAAAATACCAAGTAACTCAACAATGTTCTGCCATTTAATGAATTGAATAAAGCTAAATGCTTGTTTGTTTCCTGTTGTCTTAGCTTTAAGTCTAGTCCGAAATTCTTTGTGTTTGAGCTACGCATATGATTTTATCATTTCAAAATAGAAAAGATTCAGACGTCCTGGAAAGTGTGGGCAAGATAGTCATGGTGATATAGGAGTTTCAGAACATGAAGAAACAGATTTAATCATACATTTAGGAAGGAAAAGCATTACTTTAATGGTATGAATGCCATTACATGGTATTCCATTAATGGTATGATACAACCTCTTTTGTGTTAATTTGGGATCTGAATAGCTGAATAGTATAAATGACCCTCAAATTTATCCTGATAGTTGATAGTACATTAAGAAAATGTGTATTTATTATACACATTATATTGTCAACAGTTGATTATTTTAATTATTGTACTCTCAAATAAGGACTTCCTCTTGGAGGAATTACTTGAACAAATGCCTTTTATGTAGCTAAATGCTACTTAGAGAGAAAATCTGTAATTTTAAGCTTTGTCTTCTCAAAAGACTGTATTTGGTATTCATGAGGGTCGTTATTCAAATGTTTATTACCATCTTCATTCTCAACTAATGTATACGGAGTGCCAGAACATTCCTTTGTCTTCCACTTGAGTTGTCAACACACAATTCCTTTCTGAAAAGTAAAATAATTTTAGTCAGAAATAACTGCAGAATTCAAGGGAGAGAAACATGTTATTCCAATGCTTGAGAAAAATAATGAGAGAGCAAAAAGCAAAGCTTTTGAAATGAGAGGTTCAGAAAGGTAAGCTGGGAAATGGTTGATATTTAGCATTAAAATAATCCCCAAGGAACACCCTCTTCACAGGAAGATTTGAGGTCTAAGAGTTGGTGAACTCGGTAGCCCTTTACAAAAAAACTTGTGCTGCATTGCCGCTCTCTCTTCCGGAGCAGGAAAGGAAGCTGGGGCTGGAAATGCCAGGCACGCGGCCATTTCCTCCCGCACCTCCTTATTAGGTGCCTTCATTAGTTTGCTGTGCAGGAAGTTGTGCTTCCATGAGCTCGAAAGGGCAATCAGCGGCAGCTTTCCGTGTGATAGGATCGTCTGGCTGCTCCAGTTCCCGTAGGACAGAGGATGCAAACACTGCAAAAGTATACCTCAAGGACTTCACAAAACTAACTCAGGTTAGAGAATTGTAATTAAGCCATTATTAACCAGGTAGCTTTCTGGATACTTTTTACTATGCTTGATATAAATGGATCATCAGAGACGAAGGCACCCTTTCCTCACCAGGTCCAGTCATTGCCTCCATTTCCTCTTCTTTCCCACCTATTGGAGGTAACGTAGAAATTTCTTATGAAAGTGACTATCCGGGACGCCTGGGTGGCTCAGTCGGTTAAGCATCTGCCTTTAGCTCAGGTCATGATCCCAGGGTCCTGGGATCGAGCCCTGCATCGGGCTCCCTGCTCGGCGGGGAGCCTGCTTCTCCTTCTACCTGCTTTGTCTGCCGCTCCCCCTGCTTGTGCATGCTCTCTCTCTCTGACAAATAAATAAAATCTTAAAAAAAAACTTAACAAAAAAAAAAGAAAGTGACTATCCAGTGGAATTGTAGCAGGCAGATTCCAGCATGTGGTGCTGAGAGAAACCACTTCACTGATGAATGAAATAGAAGTAGCCAGTGTGGAACTTGACAGCTGGTTAAACAATATATAGTCGCAATGGAAGTGAAGAGTGCTTGATCCCTTGATTCATTTAAAATCACATTGATAGAGATGGCTTATTGTTCAAATAAAGGGCCAACAGGCCTAAATGGGAGAGGAGTGTGATTTGAGAGGACACTGACAAATGAAAGTTTTCCCTGGTTTGATTTCTTTTCTCCTTTATTAATTCCTAAAACTGGATTATTTCTTGAAGATAGTTTCACTGGGTTAAAGTATTACACTACTTGGTAGGTAGGATGAACTAACAAGGATATTAAGAATTGCCTTCCTTGGGAGATCTAGGTCCGAAGGGTACATGTTGGGAGGTGGGAGAACGTAGGAGAATGTTCTGATGTGGCTAACTGTGCAGGATCACTGTTGCTGTGCTGGATTCCGGATAGAAGGAGGGTAAAGCCAGGCCATTAGAAGACCTAGGGGTCCACGGAGAGGGGGTGGCATCAGGCTGGAATAAGGACACATAGCCGCTCCAAAGATAAACTAGCAGTTTCCAGGGGTGGCCTTCAAGCTGTGTATTGGATTTTGAGGCTCGGTGGTGGTCAGAGCAATTCTCTTGTTTTGATATATGTTTCTATCATGGCTGTGGCCCTGACTTATTGTTGACAGTTAAACAGAAATGTGCAGGATTGATTTGGCAGGCTCCAAGGTCATAGCAATAGCCAGCAGTAAAACTGGAACATAAACTGAAGCCTCCTGATTCCCAGACAGGTGCCTTTTCAGGCCTCCCAGATGGCGAGCCCCCAGCAGTCGAGCCTGGGCCACCTCGGGACCGGGTTGTGCTAGACCACTCCCTACAGCTTCGCTCCACTTTGTGATGGGGATTTTTTTCTGGCACCATCTCCTGCCTGCTCGGCCTTCTCTTTTGGGTAAAGAAAGTCATTTTGTGGACCCTGCAAGCAGTTGTCCAGTTCCAGGACAAAGCCTGTCATTGCCGCTGACCCACAAGACGTCAGCCCAGTGCTGCCTGCCCTCGCAGCCATCGGCGAGGTCACGTTCTGTGTTGGGCTTTACTTCTTCCCCCTGATTCATGAGGAATGTGCTTACATATCAAGGTTTCCCTGGACTAGTCCACGCTCGTTAAGATACTTTGCATATCCTTGAGGACATGCCCATTGAAATGGATAGACCGGCTGAGAGTTGACAAGTAAACACACACAGAAACCTGACGGAGCAAGTCTCAGGAGCCCAGGGAAGTTTGTATTTGCATGGTAAAGTTTTAAACTTCGCATTTTCTGCTGCCTCAGCATTCCTACAAACAGCCTGGGAGAGCCCCGCCCAGGTGACCAGGTGCACCGGCGTGATAAGGCTGGCCTCTGCCGCACGAGTCCCCCGTCTTGCCCTCCTCCCCTGTGACCTAGTGACGTTCAGACACACCGGTGACATCCTCTCACACCTTTTGTTTGTGTACTCCTGACCCCCAATAAAGACACTTGCCCACTGTTCTTACTCTCTTGGCTCCCCACCTGCTTGGTTGAGCCTGCTCCCTTGGCCCTCCACATTTCCTACCCACCCCCCACCCCCCAGCATGGCCCGCTAGTGGCCTGCAGTGGCTCTCTCTCTAGGACTAGTGAGGATAAGAAATGCTGTTCTGCCCCTCTCCTGTGTACCCTCTGTGGCCACACCTGACTGACCATCTCATGAAACAGTACAGAGCCGTGTTTCTTGCTGCTTCGTGACCTAGCCCCTCTCTCTTTTATGTTCTTCCCAGTGTTTTCCTGTTTGAACTGTGCCATCACTGACAAATACAGAGTACCCATCATTTGCAAGGGACAGTGTTAGGTGCCATGAGACTCTTGGCTTTCAGGAGCTTGTGGTGAGCTAAGGAGATTAGACACAGACATACAAAAATACAGCTGTAATAGGACTCTGATGTCAGCATATGATAATTGCCATGTAAGCAGGATGGGCAGTCTATTCTGAAGGAGGCAAGAAGTCATTCCCAACAGAAATGGTCAAATAAAACCTTCTAGTAGGAGTTCATGGGAACTCTCACAGTGAGTGGGTTTGGTGAGAGCGTCCTTGTTACGTTTTCAGCCAGTCTCTGAGTACCTCTAATAGTGGTGAACCCACCATCTCCTAAGAAGCCTGGGTCTGACCACTGTTTCTGCAAGAGTTCTTGGGTCTGAACCTGAGCCGTGACTTGCAGCTCCAGGAGAATTCCATTGGAGGGAGGAGGGCATTCCAAGCTGGAGAAATGTCAAGCACACAGTTGTAGGGAAGGAAAGGGTGGCTGGTTTTGCGGTAGAGTGGGAGTGGGGTAGCTTTACTGCATCGGCAGATTTGGGTCTTC
Source organism: Leptonychotes weddellii (assembly GCF_054177405.1). Classification (NCBI taxonomy): domain Eukaryota; kingdom Metazoa; phylum Chordata; class Mammalia; order Carnivora; family Phocidae; genus Leptonychotes; species Leptonychotes weddellii. Next base: position 97,413,068 of record NC_138373.1, read on the forward strand.
TGGAGGCTGGAAAGGGAAGCTTCAAGGAAAATTGTGGAGGGTCTTGCATTTCAGGTTCAGGAGCTTAAAATTCATTCTGAAGACAAGAGGGGGCCATGGACCATGTCCTTGTTTTTTTAAATTTAGATTCTGAAAGTGGTACATGCTTGTGAACAAAACAAAACAACAACTAAACAAACCACGCCCAAATTATATGAATGAAGTCAGAGAACATAAAAGTTTTGGATCATAAGAGTGACAAGATCAAAAAAAATATCGTAGGATGATGGATGCAGGATGACTGGCTTTGAGGTGGGGAGGGTGCCTCAGCCACTCGGGTACACCTGACCTCAAGGGATCGAGGCTAGATTTAGAAGTGGCGATGAGGATGGAGTGGAGAGGAAGGGAGGAAGCAGGGGTGTGAAGGGAGACCTGATAGTGCAAGCACACTCTTCTCTTTTTAAAATTAACATCTTCATTTTAAGAACTCTGTTCCCTGAGTCCATTCCCATCATTTACTAAACATAAGGCATAGAAACTTGAATTACCAGTAAATCATCTTACCTTCTTTTCCAAGTTTTCTGAAAGTAATGAATGTATTATTCTGGTTATTTGTAACACTAAGAGACTTTAAGAAAAAGCAGATTTATGTTCACAATTCTATATCTCAAGTTGCGAAGATATTGATGCCACTGAATTTCCTTTCTGAAGCTTCGTGTTTGCCTGAACTTGTTCACTGTTTTGGATCATGCTCATTGATTTGTCTCAATTCACTTACCAAGTAGAGGGGCCTCAGCAATATAGGACTTGATTTTGGTCACTCAGTGAATACATATTGAACATTTTCTAGGCTCTGTGGCTCCAGCATTGGAGAAAACAAAGTCCCTGCCCTGACCGAGCTTACACTCTAGTGGGAATAGATGGACAATAAGGAAATAAGTGATTACATATTATGTCAGAGGGCAGTAAAGGCTGTGACAATGAATGAAGCGGGAGGACTCTGGGGAGGCATCTGGGAAGTTGTGGGAATTTCCTCTGATAAGGTGGACGTTTGAGCAAAGACCTGAAGGAGATGAAGGAGCAGACAGACAGCAGCTTTCTGGGGGATGACGACCCAGGAAAAGGGAGGGGCGAGTATAAAATCCCCAAGACAATAGTAAATTTACAGTGTTTGATGAACAGCAAAGAGGCCCATGGCTGGAGCAGAGCGAACAGAAAAGAGTAGAAGTGGGGATGGGACGGGGTTAGCAAGATTATAGGCATTTTGTTGTAAAAAGCCCCTTTCCCTTAAGTAAAGGGAAGCAGCGATAAATTCTTCTGTGTAACTTTAAGAATTTAGTTTCTAGTGCAGACATACTGCATTTCAGATTGGTGTTTTAGTGAAACCCTTGAGCCCTGCTTCCTAGTTCACTCTGAGATAATGCACAGTTGGTGGCTTTCTTTCTGGCAGCTCCTTTGCTCTTCAGAACTCCCATTATGGCTCCTTTATGGGGGTGCTCACCACCACCTCCCTCCCTCCAGTGGGCTCTGGAAGTGAAGAAAGCTGCTTTTTATGGTGGGTGAGTTATTCGATCATTTTAAAGAGTCTCCCAGCCGTGCCTGTCCCCCATCCCTGACAGCAGCGCTAATTCTGTGATGGTATTTTTAGCAGTGGGGGCGGGGAGCTGGCCCTGGCGGCAGCAGTTGTGGAGGCGGGCCCAATTGTTTGTTGCCTAAGTTCTGACTCTCAGATCACCCCCAGAGGGTAAGGAAAGCATCTTTCTCTAGGGATAAGTGAACGATCTGTCCATTGGAGGGCAGGGGGGTAGACAGGGGGCTTATGGCCCTTCCTGTGTTTTTTCCTCATTACTCCTGCCATGAGTCTGTTAATTTAGCCACATGAAAAATGACCCTATCCATTTATTTCTAGGTTGTTTTCCTGCTTCTATTTAGAGCCTAAACAGATTACTGGATTCTATCCCCTCTACTGAATTTTGTGAACACAAGCCTTTACCAATCCAAGCATTTAAATCAGGACAGAGAATTTACTTAACAGCTGAATTCTTGATGATAGATCCAATTGAATATGAAAGAAGAATATTTTTACTCTTCCTCAGAAAACTCTCAG
>NC_138373.1:97415653-97459966 GCF_054177405.1 Leptonychotes weddellii
AAGGGTGTTTGTGGAGCTTCTAAACAGGGAGGACGAAGAAAGAGGATGAAATAGGAGTTACTGATGTAGGGCTTGGTAGGTCCTGGTAAAGAAGTTTTATTTTAAGAATAAGACACCCTAGCATTTTGAGCAGAGAAATTATATATGATTTAGGCTTTTATAGTGACTATTTGGGTCGCTCTGAAAAAGAAATGGCTGTATGGGGAAAAGAGTGAAAGCAGGGAGACTAACTCCTGACTGGCAGTTGGGAGATGGCTGTGTTAGTCCTTGGGAGAGGGTGTGGAGATGTGATTCAAGATGACATCAGTGGAGATGGAGAGAAATGGATGGAATCAATATGCATTGTGAAGGTTGATCCCACAGAATTGGATGATGATTTGGATACGTGTGATAAACAGAAGATTTAAGGACGTGTGTGTGTGCCTGAGTGCAACTGGGTGGATTATGTTGCTAGTAATAAAGCACAGAGATTGGGGGAAGAAAAGATTTGGGGACAAAAAAATCAGGTTTTTATTTTGGACACATGGAGGTTGAAATGCCTGTCTGTATACCCATGCTTATTCAATACAAGTTAGGTATGTATGGGGTTCCAGTCCTAGAAATATGAAGTAACTTGTATCAAACTAATCTTTTTGTAGATAAAAATTATAACCTCTTAGCCATCTCCTCCCAAATGAGACAACCGTTTGAAGGCATTGGAGAATGACCTAAAGAAAAAAGAAACAGGTGGGGGGTGGGAGGTAATTCAGCCCTGATAAAAGGGAGCCATTCTGGTGACAGCTTTAACCCTGAAGCCAGTCCTCAGCCCATGAAGCATGAGAGCAGCCATAACTCCAGTAGAAAGCCACAGTTCTCTTGATCTGTGGACTCAAAATATGGAGTGGGGCTGGTAGAGCAGTTGGAATGTAATGAGGGAAGTCCTGGAAAGGACAGGGTCCCCACAGAGTGGGGAGATCAAAATTAAGCCAAGTATAAACTTGGTTTAAGTCCTTGACTAACTCTCAGCTGCGCACTCTTGGCGGAAACTTCAAGAAGCCCAGAAGAAGCACTAGATGGGAAGTTGAAAGAGCTGAACAGAAATTTCAGTGGCTTTCTATTGAAATCCCAGACTGGCTACCCTTTAGAAATAAAGATTATAGGGCGCCTGGGTGGCTCAGTCGGTTAAGCGACTGCCTTCGGCTCAGGTCGTGATCCTGGAGTCCCTGGATCGAGTCCAGCATCGGGCTCCCTGCTCAGCAGGGAGTCTGCTTCTCCCTCTGACCCTCCCCCCTCTCATGCTCTCTCTCTCTCTCTCAAATAAATAAATAAAAAATCTTTAAAAAAAAAAAGAAATAAAGATTATATCCTAGGGCTATGTAATTTGCTTCAGGCCTGAGGACAAAACCAACATAGACCCATTCTAACCAAGTGTAAATTCAAGCCTACACAAGTTCAGAGTGATTAGCAAATAATTTCAGTGCTTGGTAGAACAACAACAACAAAATAACACTTTTCCAGTGGCCCAGGCACTTTACAGATAACATTCACAAATCAAGAATGTTAAAGCTGTATTCTGTAACAGAATACAGAGTCTCTACAATGTATCATCCATAATGGCCAGTATAAAAACTACATATGCAAAAAGCCCACAGCAACAACAACAAAAAAAGCAAACAAAAGTTCAGGACAATGTGACCCATAATCCAGAAAAATGTAGTTAATAGAAATGAACACCTAGATGATCCAGAAGTCAATTAGCAAACAAGGAATATTTATTTTAGAGAGAGAGAGAGAGAGACAGCGTGAGCACCCGTGCGAGCGGGAGTAGGGGCAGAGGGAGAGGGAGAGAATCCTCAAGCAGACTCCCCGCTGAGCACGGAGCCCAATGTGGGGCTCTATCCCAGGACCCTGAGATCATCACCTGAGCCAAAATTAAGAGTCAGATGCTTAACCAACTGGGCCACCCAGGCACCCTAACAGACAAGGACTATAAAGCAATGTTGATATATTGCTAATGGGCAAATAAGGTAATACAAAGCAAACCAAAAGTAGTTTCGTAGTCAAACTACTGAAAAATCAAAATAAAGAGATGATCTTGAAAGCAGCTAGAGACTAAAAGTCACATTTCAGACAGGTGGAATGATGATTTGGATGATGGCCAACAACTTACACAAACAATGGGGGTCAAAAAGTATCTTTAAAGTACTGAAATAAAAATTTCAATCCAGAATTCTATATCCAGAAAACATATGTTTTCAAAATGAAGGCAAACTGAAGAAATTTTTCAGACAAATAAACAACACATCTATCTCCAGTAGATCTGTACCAAAGGAGATGCTAAAAAAAAGTTTATTCATCTGGAGAGCAGTGAAACCATGGAGACATTGAAATCTATAGGAATGAATGAAGAGCACTAGGTCATAAATGTGGGGATACATTAAAAGACTACTTTTTCTTTCTTTTAATTTCTTTAAAAGACAACTGAATGTTTAAAGGAAAAATTATAGTATTATATTGTGGGGCTGTATAACATAATGATATATATGACAATAATAACACAAAGGATGGAGATATGTGGAATTTTACTGTTGCAAGATCTATGTTATACTAAAGGGCACAATACTAACCTTAAACTGTGATTAGTTAAGGAGACATGTTGCAATCTTTGGGACAATCACTGAAAAATAATACAAAGAAGATAGATGAGAAATCTAAATAGGAAGTAAGTTAGAATACTAAAAAATATTCTGTTATGCCAAAAGAAGGCAGGAAAGCAGGAACAGAATCATAGTATACAGATGGGACAAGGGTAAAGCAAACAGCAAGTGGTGGATCTAAACCTGAATATACCTATAATTAAATTGTACGCAAGAAACCTAAACATTCCAATTAGAAGGCAGAGATTGTCAAACTGAATTAAAAGAGCTTGATCCAACATACACAGTTTTTTGTTTTTTTTTTTTTAAAGATTTTTTATTTATTTATTTGAGACAGAGAGAATGAGAGAGCCAGAGAGCACATGAGAGGGGGGAGTGTCAGAGGGAGAAGCAGGCTCCCTGCCAAGCAGGGAGCCCGATGCGGGACTCGATCCCAGGACTCCAGGATCATGACCTGAGCCGAAGGCAGTCACTTAACCAACTGAGCCACCCAGGCGCCCCCAACATACACAGTTTATAAACGATATACTTTAAAGACATAGAACAATTGAAATGAACCAGATGGAAAATGAATAGATCTTATAAGCAGTTAGTATAACAAAACTGATGTGAATATGTTAATCTCAGACAAAATAACCAAGGTGGACATTTCAAAATGATGAAAGGGGTCAATTCATCTGGAAGACCTAACAACTGTAAATACATTGTACCTAACTATAGGGGTTCAAAGCATCAGAAGCTAAAACTGACAAAATTAAAGAGAGGAAAAAACAAAGCCACAATCATCGTTGTGTAATTCATTGTTCATCTCTTAATAATTAATAGAACTAAATTAGAAAGAAAAATTAATAAGGATATAGATTATTTTGAAATTATCAACCACCTTGATTTGACATTAATAGGATATTAAACCAAAAAACATCAGAATATACATTCTTTTCAAGTGGAACAGCGCATTCACTAAGATAGACCAAGGTTTATCCTTCTCTAAGCAAAAGGAAGAATCAAGAATTCCTTTATACTTGGACCATACTTGGAACATAAAAAAGTGAATTTCAAAAGATAAAGTCATACCGAGTATGTTCTTTTACCATAAGGGATTAAATTAGAAATAAAAAACAAATACACAATACACACACACACAAACGAAATGCATAGTATTTGGAAATTTAAAAACACACTTTTAAATACCTATTGGTCAAAGAAGAATTTACAAGAAAAATTAGAAAATATTTCTAGCTGAATGATGATGAAGACATAACGTGTCAAAATATATGGGATGTAGCAAAAGCAGTGCTTAGAGGTAGATTTATATTTTAAAAGCTTATGTTAGAAAAGAAATCATTTAAATCATTGCTTTAAGTTCCCATCTTCAAGAGTTAGAAAAAATAAGGCAAACTGAACCAAAAGTAAGTAGAAAGAAGGAAATAATAAAGAGCAGGAAGAAAAAAGAAAAAAGTAGAGAAAATTAACAATTCCAAAGACTGATTTTTTAAAAAGATCAGTAAGACTACAAATTGCAACTAAGATTGATCAAGAAGCAAAGAGAGAAAAGACAAATCAAGAATGTTAAGAATTCAAGTGGGAATATTGCTACAGATCCTAAACAGGTAAAAAGTCTAGGGAATGTCAATTTATTTATGCCAGTAAATCCCCAAAATCCCAAAAAGAAATAGACAAATTTCCTGATAGACCATGTGTTGAGTGAAACTGACACAAGAAGAAATCATCTGAATATCTATCTATCTATATAAATAGAAGTTGAAGTTATTACCTAAAACTTTTCTACAAAAAAATTTCCTGGCTTAACTAGGTTCCATTTCTTGCACTGTTGAGGACTTGTAGTTGTTCTCTTCAAAGCAACAAGAGGGAAGCAAGGACTGATTGATTGACTGACTTAACACTTGTATAAGTAGTTGTACTTATTATATGCCTGGCAGTGGCCCAGGCACTTTACAGATAACTTATTTTTCCAACAAGTGTGGTGTTAAGGACATGGCAAGATGAAGGAAAATTTCAGGAATGACCATTTCCTACAGTATATGCAGTACATTCATCAGAACTGCATGCTTCTGGCTGTTTTCTGCCCACTGGTGGCAAACATTTGTGGTCAACCCAGAGCAAATGTGTACTGTGATGGCAGAAACCATCAGTGTTTGATTCTCATTTTCTCTTTGCATGCAGAATAGAGAACGATTGTTAAAAACCTGAAATAGGAAGCCCAACTGGACTTGCTCTTCCCTGTTCTTGCCTCATTTTCTGCCTTTCTGCCTCCTTCTGTCGGTTCTCTTGCATCTCTCCATGTTAAATCTTACATGTTCTTCAAATTTTACTTCAGGTGTTATCCCCGATAACATGCCTTTGTATAAACTCTCATCACCTTGCATATCGAAGGGGTTTAGTAAACACTTCTTGAGTGGATGCCATGAATAGATGAATGAATCAAGGCAGGTGTCTGTTGTGTTAGTTGAAATGAAGAGGCAGCTTCCTTGTTCAGCTTCCTCCTCACTGGTATGATGGTTTTGTGCCTGGAAATTCACTCTGAATAAAATGTCTAGTTTGGCCATCTGCACAATGGTGGCTCGTGTTTAATACGATGATGTTAGCTATTACAGAGCAATTTGGGGACATTTGAGAGTAGATTGACTTGATTTGATAATTGAGGTATGCCAACATGAAGTTAATGTTTCATTAAAGATTAATTGGAGATACTTTTTCCAAGCATGTATGAGGGATTTTTTTTTTTTCTGTGTTCAGAGTACAGTACTAGGCCCTGTTGGGTCTTTGACAATTCATCCAGGTATTGTTCTGATAGAAAAAAACCCCCAAACCTGTCAGTTGAGAGCTTTCTGGGTCTTATCTTAATTCCTTCATTCCTTAGTCAACATACTTATTAATTATGAAATATGTAATTGTACTTAATCTTAAATGATAATTGCTTAAAGTTACCAATGTGGATGAGTGTGGCAGTCCCTGCTATTTCAGGGGGTGAGTTGTGACTAAGGCATTTCAAAGCTCCCTATCTTCAGAACCACCAGCTACCTATCTCAGCCACAGGCTCATCATTTTCCATTTTTGGCTTATATCCTGTGGTAATCAAGGATTGGCTTGGAAGCGGTATTGGCATAGACCCTCATTATAAGCACAAATACTATTCTAAAAATAAATGAGAAAAGTGTCTCTGCCGCTGACGGTAGAAAATCTATGACTAAGACATTGTGTCTCTTTGGCCTGTGTGGAAGTCAGTGACACAGCAGATATTAAGAAGTACAGAAATTATTTTTCGAACATACTTTCTTTTAGGCGTCTAATTTGCTAACTTTAGTTGAGAATTCCAAATACTCTTAATCACAGAGCTTTTGTGTGTGTGTTTTAATATTACCAGAGAATTAGCTTACTCAAGAATGCAAAATCATAAATCATTACATGACATACCGTATTGGAAGAGTTTGAGCATGATTCGTTGACAATACCCCAGGTGTAAAGGTAATTTTGAGTCTTCCCATATTCTAGTTATGACATTTAAGATAGTAATGTGCTTCCCCACTATGCTATCAAGTAGTATGTCTTGCTCCACGATGCAAAGAAATTGTGTCATGAAATAAAATTTAGTAAGTCTTTGAATTCTCAATATCCCTAAATGCATAATGCATTTCTATAATATCCACAGATTGTAGCCTACTTTTCTTCTCTTGATTCATTTTTGGCAAAGAGAAGAAAAGAAATGATGATACAAATGAGATGTTTTACTACATTGGAAAATATCTTGAAATAGAAGGTTATAAAGTCAGAGTCTAAAATGTAGGGGCCATAGTCAATGAGGATGTAGGAAGACCAGTATCAAAGATGTCATGGGAAAGAAAATTTGAGAAGTGGATACTCCCTAGAGATGAATGTCTTAAGAAAGAAAGATGTTGCAAATAGTGAAAGAGTCATTAAATGTGGTGATAGTTACAAGAGAGACAACAGTTTGTAATCAAAACTGGCTTCCATTTTATCCTTTCTATGGAAGGATAATCCTTTATAGATTTGATTTCTCAAAATGTTATCCCACAGTTTAAAACTGAAAGAAAATCTTTTTTTTTTTAAAAGATTTTTATTTATTTATTTGACAGAGAGAGAGATAGCGAGAGCAGGAACACAAGCAGGGGGAGTGGGAGAGGGAGAAGCAGGCTTCCCGCCGAGCAAGGAGCCCGATGCGGGACTCGATCCCAGGACCCTGGGATCATGACCCGAGCCGAAGGCAGACACTTAACGACTGAGCCACCCAGGCGCCCTTAATAAGATTAGTACAGTATAAGCTGGCACATTTAACAAGTGCTATGCAGCATAGGGATTATTTAAAAAATTAATTATTTGAGAATCTACTTAAAACCATTTAGCATATGAGAATATGTTTACATTTTATAAATGTATCTGAAATTCTTTTAACTCTAATGTATGATATAAAGGCATCAAGCTCATCCAACATATTTGCATGTTCATGGCTCTAATGGAGCTCTTAATTCATAATCATTTTTGATATTAAAATGTAATTAAATACTGAATCTGCTATTGTTTTTGCTTGCTATGGATATTAGGTAAGCTCTGAGGCTTATGCTGAGGCAGCAAAACATTTTTGTTAATTTTATGTCATTAAAAAAGAAAAAAAATCTTGCTCCCTTTTAAAATTTTTAAAAGTTTTTTTCTTTCTTTACTGTTTTTACGTATTTTTAGTGTATCCTTTTTTTCCAGTTAGTTTTTATTTCTTTCCTTTTATTATCATCTCCTCAGTTTCATTCTGAGAGCTTATTTCTTGCCTTTTACAACATTGATACTTAAGTTTTTGCTATTTCATTTTTGTTTCTTGCGTTCTTTTCATTCCACCCTAAAGTTATCTGCATATAGATGTTTTCACTCTGATTTCTTTGTATGTGTCCAACCATCTTTTACTCATTTATCATTACAGACAGTGAGTTATAACTGGTTTTGCTATTGCTCGCTTTTAATCTGAGCTGAAGAAACCATCTGTCTTTTCACTCACTATCCTCTGGTCTTCTCTTTGGACTTCCTTATTTCTTGTCTTTGACTCTTACTTTCCTATCCTAGTTTTTCCCACTTTGGTAATTGTTAGTATTTTTCTCTTTTGACTAGTAGAACTGAACTTTCTTACTTCATGACATTGGAGGAGGGAATGAAAATGGTGAGGACAGGGGAACATTCTGCTTTTCCATCATAATAAATAGGAAGGAATTATGGAACTTTAATTTGTCTCTTTTTTCATGGGTGAGAGGTCAAAAAGACTTAAAAACCATATTGAATCCTGGAAGATCGTCTCATTTAGTCTGTTTTCCTCAATATTTTACTCTCTTTTTTGTTTTTAATCTGTACAGGTTCTTGGATTCTGCATTCATAGTGTTCTTTTTAATTTGACTTGTTCTTCAGTTCTTTTGTTAGCACTTGGCATGCAGTAAATGCTCTGTTCACATCAGTTGAGTTGATTCAGATTACTATTTAATGTACTAGCTTCTTCACCATCTAAATATACACCCAACTCTTGTTTCTGGAAAGGTAATGGTGGTATCAAATTGGACCCCGTGGGATAGAGTGAATCCAGGCTGACCAAAATCCCTCTTGGGATCCAGGTAGGAATTACATTTTCTCACTAGTAAATAACATTTGATATTTGATAAATTTTTTCTAGTTTCTCAAGTAATAGGAGAGCCCCAAGGGAACTGAATTGGTTAATACAAACTGTTATTCTTTTCAGTAAATAACAAGTTAGCTCCAACCATTTAGTAGATATAAGTTGCCCCATATTATTTTATAAATGATGTCTTTCTAAAAAATGAAATACAAATAGTTTCTTTCCAACCTTAAAGAAATTAAAGGAAAAAAATGAGCTTTTTTTTCTTCTTCTTCTTCTTCTTTTTTTTTTTTTTTACTAAAACCCAGGACAAGGGATTGGAAAGAATGGTGGGGATTTGTGTATGTGCATGCCTGTGTGTGTGTGTGTGTGTGTGCTCGTGTGCGCATGTCTGGTGTGTGGGTGTGTGTATGTGGTATGTGAGTGTGTAAAAGGAGTCAGAGTCTGGCAGGGCAAGAGGATCAGTGAAAGGGGGGGTGCCTGAGCTATGCTGGGAACTGGCTGCATTCTCCAGATCCAGAAGCTGCGTGTCTCTTACTACTCTGGGTGCTCAGAACTCTGGACCAAATTTGCAAGTTCTTCTGGGAACTTGGAGATCCACGTCTGAGCTTTTGAGATATATTACCATTTTATGTTTTCAGTAGTTCAAGCAATTCAACTTGGCTTGTATGTTTCTCATTTCCATTCTAAAAGTCATGCAGGATCATGTCCAATAAAGTTTCTTTCATAAATTCATTTCTCAATCTCTTGATTATTTTCTTTGCCCTTTTTCCTGTCTGTGACTTTGGCTGGATTGATCATCTAGCTGCTTAAAATTCAAAGAATCTAATTTGGGACAGAGCCTAGAACAAAAACATGTTGGGCTTGCTTTATTTATTGTTGAAATGAAGAATGACAAATTATCACCCTGTTACTGGGTTTGGCTAACAATGAGCAAGGGAGAAAAATCTGAGGACTTTTTGCCTTGCCTTTATGTTCTGCTCTTTTCTGTTTCGCATTATCTATTACTTATTTTTTTTCAGAATGGTCTGGGTCCACAAGCCGCATCTACTGCATAACTGAAAAGCCCTGGATTTAGTGCCATATGGAATAATTTGAACAGCTGAAGCTTTTAGTCTGTTCAGACTTGAATATCTTGTGAGAGTAGTTTTGATTGACTTATTCCCTTCGAGTAAAGTACTCATTATGTCAGATTTCCTCTCCCTCTCCAAGATGTCACAGGGAGGGGGTACAGTAGAAGAGTGTGCCTTTTATGATCTGCAAGGTATCCAGTGGCTCATCCTGTCTCTGTGGCTTTGTCTTTTTCATTCTGGTTATTGTTTGTCTTGTTGGCATTTATGGTAAAGGTTAGCAGCTGATATCACTTGTGACTTGGTTTCTCTTATTTTGTTAGGCATGGTGGTATTTCCTGGCTGATCTGGCTCTTGGGGTCTCTGACAGGGTCATCTGTTGTTGCCTCCTACCTGAGGTGTCCCACCTCTTCTCTCCCATGGCCGGCTTCTGCCAGGCCTTAAGCTCTCAACTCGGTTTCCTTTGGCATTCATTGTCCTGTCATCTCTAGGATCGTTCAGGAATTTAGGCTGATCTTCAGGATGTGCTTTTCAAGGACTGCCAGATGAACAAGGGGATGGAGGAGGCATACTTGTTTCTTACCACCTCTGCCTGGAAGTAGCATATATTCTTCTTATATTCTGTGGGTGAGAATATTGGAAACTTAATTAAGATCTGAATCTGAATCTTTTACATTTATTTTACTCAGTAACCTTAGGCAATTTATAGAACCTTTGGAATATACTGGACATGATACTATCTCGGAGGCTTGTTAGGAAGATTAAGTTATATAATTTCAAATGTTTTTTTAGCCACTGACCTGCCCTCTTCACCTCTTAAAGCCCCTCTTACTTTTCCTGTGTCCCCTGTTCTCCTGTCCACGTAGACACCTAGAACAATTTTTATTAAGGTACTGTTTTTTTTAAACAATATGCTTGGCATAGTGCCTGATATATGGATATACAATAAATACATATATTTATTTTGTTTGCCAAATAAACATTGGACAAACAAAAATAAAAGTGAAGAAAATTATAATTAATCTTATTATAGAGAAATAACTATTATTAGCATTTTTGCATATTCTTTCTCTCATTATCCTCCTCTTTGAAATTATTTTACAAAATTATTTAACAAACCCAATCAGGTATTTTCTTTCTTTCTTATTTGGCAGTAGTTTATAAGCATCTTTCCTTGTCAATAAATATATATTTTCATAATTTTAATGCTTAGAAATGCTCAATTTTAGTGTATGCTTAGTGTTCTGCTGTGTTGAAAATAATTTAATCATTTTCTTGAATTTTTGGATGATTCTTACTTATTTTCCTCTTTTATAATAAGTTTCAAATAATATCAATGTACATACATTAAAAAAAAGTTTGCTCCATCATTTTGTTAGGAAAAATTGCTAGAATTGGGATTTCTGAGTCAAAGGATATGCACATTTTTGACTGGCTATTTATTGCCAATTTGTTTATGAACTTCGATTTTCAACTTGAAGAAATACTCATTTCTTTAAAAGCAGCCATAATCTTTGACCCATTAATTGGGAGAAGCTATCCTATAGAAATGAAAGCGGTTTTATATAAACATATATGTAAATATTTATGGGACTTTACTTGGGGTTCCAAATCCAATTCCAGTATGTGTGGGGAAGGTTTCCTCACACCAATAAACAATTCTCTGGACACCAGTTGGGTGTCCCTACCATTCAGCTCCATTCTGACATGTCTAGCCGAATGTAGAGTTAGATTCTACACATTAAGGGTTCAGTCCTATGAGCTGCCCTCCACCCACATATACTTGAGATGCCAGCCTCAAACCCAAGTCATTACCTGTGATTCTAACCAACTGGCAATAAATCAGAGGTTCCCACATTACCCCCCTTGGGTTCAATTAATTTGCTGGAGCAGCTCACAGAACTCACAGAAACATTTTACTTACTATTTTACTGGTTTATTATAAAAGAATGCAACTCAGGAATAGCCAGAAGAAAGAGATTCATAGCAAGGCATGGGGAGAGGTGTTCCCCAATGTGGAAGCTCTTTGACTCAGTCCTTTTGGATTCTTATAGAGGCTTCATTACATAGACACGATTGATTAAATCATTGGTGGAGGGTGATTGAACTCCACCCAGAGGTGGGGGAGGCAGGCCAGTGAAGTGGGACTGAAAGTTCCAGTCCTGTAATCACTTGGTTGGCTCCTCCTCAACCAGATCCTGTTCTTAGGTGGGATCCAAAAGTTACCTTATTAACATAACAAAAAACACCTTTATTGATCTCAATACTTAGGAAATTCCAAAGGTTGTAGGAGCTCCGTGCCATTAACAGGGACAAAGACCAAGTGTATATGTCTTATTTAAATTACAGTATCATAGGCTTGTAGCAGCAAATAGCTGAAGTCAATGTGAATAATCAAAAATAATAAAAAGTTTGGATAAATGTGGATCATCCATACTACATAATATTTGTCACCATTAAAAATATATCTTTTGACTGTGGTGATGTTCATGATGCTATGTTGAAAGTACAAATTGCAGAGTAATGTGCACGGTATGATTCTGTTCCTGGAAAACGAAAAAGCAAAAAAACACACACATATATATAATCACACTTTATGTTTTGTGTGTATTTTTTTTGTTTGAATATATAAATAGTTGTGAAAGGATATATTCATGTTTTTGAAACTGTGTCTTAGACACTGAATGTGAACAGATCTTTGTATTGTTTCACATGCTACAATGGAAAAGTTTTACTTTTGAATTAAAAAGTTAATAATAAAACTAAAGAAAAAAACCGCACAGCACTTACAAACTGCTCTCACTTTTCTGCAAACTGTTTTCCTAAACTAGAAGGCTTCCTGTAGTCCCCAGAGGAATTTCAGGGCTTTGAAGAGTGTGCCCCCAAGTCAGGATGACTTTTATAGTTAACTTAATTGGTATATTATTTTACACAAGGTAACAGCTAAGCTATTGGGATTTCCTCAGTTATTGATGTTCTTCTCAGAGGTAATCATTCTCAGAAAGGCTGCTGAAAATATAGTCAACTCACATCCTGGCCTGGTTCGTGTCAAACAACTGATTTTTTAAAAGAAGGAATAGAGGTTGAAATAGTAAAAGTGTATCAATTTAGGAAATTGTTTTCAGAAATAATCTATAATTTTCAATACATTAAAGGAAGGAACAAACTTTGTTGGTAGCTAAAAATATAGAATCAACTAGGGTGGAAATAATAGGGTATAGCTAAATGTGTGCTCTTGGTAACTCACTAGATTTATGGAGATTTTGATAAAAATTTCTGCCTTCTTAATGGAGAGCAGTGAATATTAAAAGAGAAAAAAAAAACTTCATATGTCTTAGACATTTCGAAGCCTGGTAGCACTGCACAAAAATCATTTTTAAAATGAGAAATTTTAGTAATTTAGAAAACTAAAGTAACTACTTTATTTAGAAAAGTAAAATCTGTTACTGCTCATGGATAAGATGTTGATGGTTGAAAGCCCCTGAACAGAGATGATGACACAGTAACTTAAATATAGTAGGTCATCAGTTTATAAATGTGAACCAGTGATATTTTGAAAATATTGAAAAGACTTCCTGGGAACTGTGCTTATACTTGATTAGCCAATAAAATATATTTGAGTTAAATTATATGTGCTAATCATAAAACCAACTTGTAAATAAGTTTGTCAAACATTACCAGATCAGGGATCTGAACACTATAATGTTAATATTATTTTAAAATGGGTATATTTTAGATGCAGGTATAGTTTTATCCAAAGCATCTACTGAAATTATTCTATTTCTGTAAGAGTCTCCAAATTGAAACTTTAGTATAGTATCAGCATGTCAGGAATAAGTGTTAATGCTCATATGTGGAATTTAAGAAACTAAACAGATGAACACAGGGGAAGGGAAGGAAAAATAAAATAAGATGAAAATAGAGAGGGAAGCAAACCATAAGAGACTCAACTATAGGGAACAAACTGAGGGTTGCTGGAGGGGGGGTGGGTGAGGGGATGGGGTAACTGGGTGATGGGCATTAAGGAGGGCACTTGATGTAATGAGTACTGGGTGTTATATAAGACTGATGAATCACTAAATTCTACTCCTTAAACTAATAATACAATCTATGTGAACTAAATTGAATATAAATAAAAAATTTAAAAAAATAAACACTCCGTATTTGGCACCATGTAAAAAAAAAGAATAAGTATTAATGAATAAGGCAGACTTTATTTTGTATATTCTAAAACTTTACAGGCAAATTTTTTTTAACATTTTATTTAATGTCAACAATATTGAATGTTGAAATATAAATGAAAAATTTCCATGGTGGTTATTGGTGACCACCCTATATTTCAGTATATAATTCCCTTGCTTCCCATTGGTGAGGTCAGTGGGAGTGCCATATCACTCTGAAGCAGACTTTTCCAAGCTGTCCTAGTGCAGGTCCCGAAGTGTAAATAAATATGGTTTCGTTATAGAGCGCGGTGAGCGCATCAGTGAGTATTAGCTGAGAAAGGTGCCTCCTTCTCATTTGGGGTCTGATATGGGCTGTGGCTTCTCTACAGAGTTTGGATTCTAAGTCTTCATGTTGTACCCACTTGCTTTGAGAGCCCTGACTCCTATCTGCAGCTTTCATCAAGTGTGTATTTTATCAGTCTGCACAGTTTAAGACATTCATTTATTCGAGTTTATGTAACTCAGCAAACTGTTAATTTGTTTTTGCTGCCTTTGGGGTAATCTATCCCCAGGCCTTTCTGTGTTATCTTGAATAATTGAGAGCCTGCACACAGAGCCACATTGCTACAGAAGCTGCTGCTAAGCTTCCAAGAGGCTGCCTTCACTTGAGCAAGATGGAACGTGATTCCAGCTGGCCAGGAAAAAAAAAATACCTGAAGGCTGTAATAGACCCTTAGGAAGGAAATCTGTTTCCACCAAGACAGAAGAATGATTCATATGTAGGAAATATAAATGAAAGCTTCCTTCGAGTCATTGAGGGTGTCTGTAATATTTTTCTAGTAGAATTTTCCCCCCTTATTTCATCAGCTTTGACTAGGAGACTTTCTGAGTCTTAGTCTTCTCATTTATAACATGAAATAATAATACCTGACTTGAATTCTGCAATTTTTTGAGGATCGAACAGTTAGGGGGATGTGAAGTTTCCTATAAATCATAAGTGTATATGATACTCTAAGACATTGTTTTCTTTCTTCATGTATTTTTTTTTCTTTTTTATTACTTTTTATAACTTGAACTACATACTATTACTGAAACAGAACAACATCTAACCAACCATGTTACATGGTTAGAGGACTTTTTTTGAATTTAATTTCTCACTAACTTGAATTTTTATCCCTCTTATTTTTCCTGTGCAGAAAAAAACAATCAGCCTCTCAGTTATTCATGTCCAGTTTCAGTTGTCTTGCAGAATTAGGTAGGTGAGGCTTTGCAGAAGCGTGGGAAACACTAGGAATTACAGATGAATGCTAGCTCCTTCTGGGTGTGCAATTCCTAAAGAAAAAGTGATGTTGCCCAGTTTCAGTTAGTGGTGCCAGGTAGTGGAACTGGGTGCAGGTTTCTCCGCAGCCTGGTCCACAGACCCAGGGACAATGCTTTTCTCCAGCCATTTTCCACCAAGCCGGAGTGGTGTGATCTCTGGCCGCCGCAGTTTCTCAAAGGGATTGAATTTCATGGCTCTCATAAACACATCTTGTAAAAGAAATAAGGGTGTCTTTTAAACTTGTGCTCCTGCTTGACGAGAAAAATAAAACCCAGCCTCCTTTCAGGATCTTCTGGGTTAGTGAGAAGTCAAGCCTTTTCATTTTTGTGAAGAATGCTTTTGTATCAATTTCCCATTTTTCATGTAGAAATTCAATATATTATGAAGAGAGGAGTGATAAATAGGCCATTTATAATTTTGCTATCTGTGATTCTGAAAGTTCTGACTCTCAGAACTGGTTAAATAGAGAATTCCAAGACCCATGATGATGAGATACTGATTAAATCCACTTTTTAAATGCTTTTTGAGAAAATCATGTGGGAGACATGTACCATCCATCTTATGTACGTGACAGTTGCAACTTTTGGTCTAATGATACTTTCCTATATATTTCATGCTGGGCTGTGTCAGTAACAGGTATTATTTAATATGGCTAGGATTTATTTTATTTTATATCAGTAGGTAATTCTTCAGTTCGAAGATTATTGAGATGAAGATAATTTAAACCAATTTTTTTCATCTGACTTAGAGCAAAAAACATTTGTGCATTTCTTTGTGTCATTGTTAAGCAGAAGAAAAAAAAATCTACTCTCATTTTTGTTCGTAAATGTTATGTGACCTAAGACATATAGGCTGAATGTTTAGTTTTTTTAATCAGAAATTAAGTTTGGTGCTAGGTGAAATAGGCTAGCCATATGTGGCTCTTAAACACTTGAAATGAAGCTAGTGTGATTGAGATGTGTTAGAAGTGGAAAGTGCACACCAGAATGAATACAAAGAAAAAATGTAAAATATTTTACTAATTTAATATTTTGCTAATAATATATATAGTGACTACATCTGGAGATATTTTAGATATATTGATTAAGTAAGATATTAAAATCCATTTCACTTTTTAACTTTTTAAAAAATTATTATTATTATTTTTTAAAGATTTTATTTATTTGACAGAGAGAGACACAGCAAGAGAGGGAACACAAGCAGGGGGAGTGGGAGAGGGAGAAGCAGGCTTCCCGCGGAGCAGGGAGCCAGATGCGGGGCTCGAAGCAGGGCTCGATACGGGGCTCCATCCCAGCAAGCTGGGATCATGACCTGAGCTGAAAGCAGACGCTTAGAGACTGAGCCACCCGGGTACCCCTTTCTTTTGCTTTTTAATGTGACTGCTGGAATGTTTGAAATTGCATATCCTTATGTTTCTATTGATCAGGTTACCTTAACCCTGATTTTGAGAGCAGTTTAAAGACGTTTGCACTTTACGGAAGCATTAATTTTCATTGTCTCACAAATTTTATTAGAATTACTTCAAGAGCTTTCTCATTTCTTAGAAGTTTCATTTGTAAAAAGTCGATCTTAAATTCACTTTGGGTCAGTGAGCATAAACATTGTGTAGTTTAGCTGTATAGATAAAGGAAGCTCTTCTTCCTAGGGATAGAGCACCGTCTTGTGGAATGTGCTGAATATAGCAGTTTATTCAAAATCAATGATCAGTTGGAGATTTTAAGATCTCGGAACAGGCAAATTATTTGTTTCAGATATTTGGAGAAGAAAACAAAGACTCACGATAAAGATGTTCACTTCTCCGCAGCATCTGCTCTCATAACCAGAGCTCGTATCAGTTCTGGAATCTATTTTTTCTTAGTTAGGCGATGCTGAGGTTGAAACAGTGTAATAAGACCATTTTGATTTGGTGTGCTTTTTTAAAAATACAAAGGTCTCATTCAAGTTTTTGGACTATTTTCCTTTGTCCTCAAATTTCTAACTGAGGTTTTTGTATTTCATTATAAAAAGAAGCAGAGTTCTATATTTTTGCCCCTTTTCTATGTAAAACTTGAGTGTGTTTAAATGATTGAATCCATACAAATAAGCTTCATTAGATAAATGAGGGAAAAAATAGGTCAACAGTCATATTACATTTTCTCAAGAATTGATTTTAGTTATTCTGGAGACATGTATTTAACAAGGGAAACATTGTTGAAATGGCCTGGTTCACATATTTCTTGTTTTTTTTTTTATGTGTCTTCTTGAGGTGTTATATGTACATATAAAGATTAAGTATACAATTCGTATCTCTTTACCACCATATTTCATTTCAAAGCCTGCCAAAAATAACTCCCAAATCACTGAGATCTTAATACTGAGGACAGAATAGACTTCTCATGATTTGGAGTTTTATTAATCAAGTCCAGCAAAAACAATGAAGATATGAGCCAACATCTAGCCAATCAACTAAACAAAATTCTCCAAAGCAATTACTGCCTTTTTCAGGCTGACTTAAGAAAGAGTAGCTATGAGAATGGTTATAAGGGAATGGATCATTTGGATTTCCATTTCATGTGGAGACCCTGGCAGCCCATTTCTAAAATTGTGTGGCTTTATACATATCACCTTCCTTGGAATCTAACAATAATATGAAAGATAATTCTGATTATGAAAATGTAACACAGATACCAGGACAAAACAAACAAAACCAAGGAGCTAGTCAACCAAATCTGTCCTAAGGAAGGAAACATGGTAGGATTGGCCTATTCCATTAGTAAAGGAGCTAGAATGTACCCATATTGACAGCAAAGAGCCAAAATAATTGTTTCATTCTTACAAAACATGATTAGTCTATTGCTTATTAGTTAAAAGGCTTTCATGAGTTTCTGTGGGGAGTTTCAGGTAACTATTTAATATTCCATTGTATTACTGCTAATTATTTATTAGATAAACAGATTCTGAATAGGATTAAAAAATCCATTCAAACCCACTTTCCCAAAAAGTCATTTTTTTTTTTGAAATTTACAATCTTAGTTTTAGTGATAACTATTGTTCAGTTCTCTCTAGCATTTCCAGAAATCCATGCTAGTTTCACGGCCTCTAGTAAAGGCTTCTGTTGATGAGAGGATGAGCGATCTTGGCCCAGTGTCCTCCCTGAGAGACAACCATTTTATGGTAGGGAAATATCCATTCAAGTGGAATCTTCCAAACAGCTGTCTCAGCCATCTCCCATATTCTTGCTCTACTCCTACTGTTTTAATTTTCCTGTCCCATCCCATTTGTAAAAGCAAGGCAGTGAGCCAAAAAACACCTCACGGAGTGGCAGCAAACACAGTCACTTGAGAGCAGGGTGGCCACATGGCCTGTTTTGGTGGGAACAATTCAGCTTTGTGTGTAATGGTCCTAGTCAAGCCTGGCTCTGTAAGCACATTGTCTGAGATCAAGGTGCCCCACAGCCGGGTAGGCTTGTTGTCAACACATGAGCTTCAAAAAGAATAGGATGCGACTTCCCTCCCTACTGTTCGTTTGCTCTTAATAGAGATTTAAGGGCCTCACCTATTTTCAATGAGGGGTTGAATGGCTGCTTCTGTGGTCACTCTCTCCCAAAGCAGGAATCAGCACTACTCCTTGGGACAAAGCTAGAATCCATTACTCAAGAGGAGTATTTGTTCTATGTTATTTCATGTCTTATAAATAGCCATTCCTCAGGGAGGGTGATGATTAATGCAGGCTTAGCACAAAGAATATACTTTTCTTCCTGCTATTGCCTGCAGTGGACACAAAACTGATTAAAACAAATGATTGCAGGTTGTGATAATGGCATCATGAAAGATTAAACAGTAGGAAGGCAGACTTTGGTGGCAAATATGGGGGCTTTTATAGGAAACTAAACCAAATATGATCTTTAAGAAGGTGCAACCAGAGTCTTGGGGTTTGATCTGCTTTGTTGCCATGCCTTTCGGCCAGTGCATGTGTGGGATCCCAGAACAGGGGCCCCTTCTGTAGGAGAGACATGCACTCTGATGCCAGCAGCTCTGATGGGCTGCTTCTCACCACCAGGCCTGGAGGGCAGGAAGGGGCAGCAGAAGTTACACTCACTGGGGGTCAGAGTGAGGGTGGTGGTAGCTCCAATACCCAGGAAAAGACCAATCTACTCAAAGACAACAGTGATGAGAAGACCGCTTCCATGGACTAAATACGGAAGCAAAGGGGGTGTGGAATTACAGATTAGTTTGTACTCCTGGAGGTGAGATCATGTGTTTCTTTTGCAGCAGAGGTCATGTCAGGTGTTATGGGTTCCTTCTCTCTGCTCTGCCCTGCAGGCTAGGGTCCCTAAGATGGTTCTATGTGTCTTTGGATAGCTGGGATGCCAGAGGTAGCCTCTATTTGGAGCCAGCCTGTGGAAAAAGGGTAAAGCAAAAGTGATCCTATAGTATAATATGAGAGCCTAGATCTAGCAGAAACACTAAGTTCCAGTATTGGTTCTGCCACTTAATAGATGTGTAGCTTTGAACGGTTTACTTACTTTCTCAGCATCACCAGTTTCATATGTGCAAAAGAGACATGATACCTATCTCATAGTTTTGTTTTGAGGATTCAATAAAATACAAAACTCTTCGTACCTGGCATGTTGTAAATGCTCCGTAAGTGCTAAGTTTCTATTATGTATGAGATTCTATAAGGTATGCATTCTCATACCTTACTGATCAGATATGTCATCCATTAGCCATACAGCCATTTTATAATTGCATGGTATTCATTATTAGGAGTTTGCATCATCAATGCAAATTTATGGCTGCTATGGGAAGGCAACTCTAAACTCATGTCCCATTGAGAATGAATGGAGAGAAAGGAAGTGATGTTTGTTGAGCTCTTACCATGTACTTTTTTGCATATCACCTTAGTTTATTATCACAGGAACTTAATAAGATAGGTACTGTTATCTTTTCTTTAATAATGAAGAAACTGAGGATTAAAGAATTTAAGTTGCCCAAGCTCATGTAATAATTAATTGTGGAACTGGAATAGTTTTGTTTGAAAGCGGATTTATGCTTTCTCTCATTTCATTTTTTTAATAAAAAAAATTGAGGGGGATATCCTATAATAACTACTTAGCTGAAATTGTGAAAATAGCAATACATAGATTCATTTACA
Organism: Leptonychotes weddellii; assembly: GCF_054177405.1. Lineage (NCBI taxonomy): Eukaryota > Metazoa > Chordata > Mammalia > Carnivora > Phocidae > Leptonychotes > Leptonychotes weddellii. The sequence continues at coordinate 97,435,603 of NC_138373.1, forward strand.
TTTCAATCTCAGTACAACGGGTAAATCTTTCACCTCCCAAGCAACCATTGGTCTATGGCTGCTTTGGGAAGGGAGCATGACCTTGGGTGAGGCAGCTCTCTTCAGAAAAGGGCCATTCTTGAAGGGACTGAAAGCTGTCAGCTGACAACCTTCCCAGCGGCTTGGGAAGTAAGTCCACCTGCCTTGAAGGGGAAGATCTGGGATATGTAGCCCAGCATCTGTGACACCTTCTGTGATACTCAGAAAAAGGAGGAATGTAACATTTAATGTAGGACTATAGACTGATTTTTAGTGTTCTATTTTCAAATCAGTTATAAAATAAACTGAAGCTTAATTTTTGGTGTTTTCCTTTCAAATACTAACAGTTCTCTTTGCAACTTCTACACAAAGTTGACTATTTCCACACTTTGGTCTGGACTCTAAGACTACTATTGACAACCTGTCAATAAATCTCACCCTACGTGGTGAAAAATACCTTTTCTCTCACAGCTCAAGTGAAGATCTGTTTGTATGTCCTATCATTGTAGATGGGTTTAAGATAAAAGTGTGTCTTGTTTTTTGTTTTTATCAGATTTTAGGCCTAGAGATAAGGAATTTATCTAATGGTTATTTTCTTATGAATACTATTAAAGAAGGCATTGAATCAGTTCAGTTCAACTAAGTATCATGTTATATATATTCTAAAGGTATTTTAAAATTTTGACTTTTTTTTTTTAATCTAAAGGGGAAATCTGGGTGGGAAGACAGTGCTTTATTTTTGCTACTCTTTTATCACTTCCTTTATGCTTTCCCCAGAGAGATGATCATGGACATTACCTATTCTTTTCAAGGACCATCCTCTTCTACATCTAGTACCCTTGTACTGTACTGAAAGGTATGAAATAATCAATCATATTTGGTGTCTCTCTATTCTATCTTCCATACTTCAAGATTTGTCTGTTTTTCATATGATCTTTCTTCTTTCCTTACCATTTGTTGAGTGTATACCATGTATTAGGTACTCTTCTCTGTGCTTGGAATATGCTAGTGAACGAAACACACAAATGTCCCTGCTCTCATTCAGTTTACAGAATAACTTGCATTTATATTCTTTATCTTATTTCTCTTCTTAAGCCTATCTCCTAGTGTTTCCTTTGGAAAATACCTCTTGAATCTTGAAACTTTCCACCTGATTTTTCAAGTATACTCATAACCACTTATTCTAATATATAATTTTCTTATAACCAGACTATCCATACTGTCTTATTGTTTTCCACCATTATTTGAGAGTAGGTTACATTTAGGGGTGCCTGGGTGGCTCAGTCATTAAGCATCTGCCTTTGGCTCAGGTCATGATCCCAGGGTCCTGGGATCGAGCCCCACATCAGGCTCCCTGCTCAGCGGGAAGCCTGCTTCTCCCTCTCCCTCTCCCCCTGCTTGTGTTCCCTCTCTCGCTGTCTCTCTCTCTGTCAAATAAATAAATAAAATCCTAAAAAAAAAAAAAGAGTAGGCTACATTTAGCGTTTCATCTTCCTTAGTTCTCCTTCATTCTTTAACCTTTTGTAATCTAGTGTCTTACCTTAAAAGTTTGTAAAAGTTTCCCTTGGGACAATATACTCACATAATTATCTCTTTTTGCTTCAACTGCTGCCATCCTATGTCTCTCTTGGACATTGCAATAGCCTCTTTCCTAATTGGTCTCTTTGCCAATAATTACCTCAGTCTTTAAATCCATTTCATAAGCTATTGGTAAAATATTCCTTGTGTTGGGAGGTCCCCAAGACCAACCCCAGTTTTGATGATTCACCAGGAGGACTCACAGGCTTGTATGTTAGTACTCAATGGATGTGATTATGTTGAAAGGATACAAAGGAAAAGCAATAAAAAAAAAACAAAAAAAAAAGCAAAGGAAAATCAATAAAGGGAAAAGATACATGGAGCAGAATCTTGGGGAAACCAGGCACAGCCTTCAAGAGTTTTTTCCCAGTGCTCAGGCACAATAGGACACAATTCCTCCAGCAAGGAGTTGCAACAGCATGTCTGACATGTTGCTGACCAAGGAGGCACATTAGAGACTCAGTGCTCACAGTTTTTATTGGGAGCTGGTCACATAAGCATTCTCTGCCTGATACGCAGCCAAATTCCAGACTCCCAAAGGGAAAGCAGGTGTTCAACGTAAGCCATACTATTTATACAAAAACTTTAGATACAGTGAGATAGCCTTATTAGATATAGAATGGTGGGAACCTTTTCAAAATCTAAATTCCCACATGCCAGCCAAGGGCCAGCTTTGCAAACAGGCTTTTTGAAGGATAGATGTTCAGGCCTGCTATGATAACTCTTTTTGTGTGTGTGTGCACTTCTCCTAAAGTGTAGCTCTGATACTCATTCATTCATAAAATATTTATTGAATATCTACAATGCTTTGGGCACTGTTAGGTACTAGAGATACAGTGGTGAATAAAATAAATAAAAATCTGTCTTGTGTCGCTTTTGTACTAGAAAGGGAGATGATTAAAAAAAATGTGTAATACAATGTTAGATGTTGATCAAGGCCATGAAAGAAAATAAAACAGTTTAATGAGATAAAGAGCAATGGGATAGGGGAACACTTTATTAGATGGGAAGGCCTGTCTAAAGAGATGAGATTTTAGTAGAGACCAAAAAAATCATCCAGGCAAAGGGAGTAGCAAGTGAAAGGCATAGAGGTGAAATGAACTTGGTATGTTCCAGAAACAGGAAGAAGATGAATATAGATGGGGTGGAATGTGGAAGGTAGAGAGTAGAAGAACAGTTTGGAGAAACAGGCAGAAACCAGATTACGTGGGCACTCTTCAGAGGCCATGGTAAGGAGTTTGAATTTCATTCTGAATATGATAGCAATTTCTAAAGCATTTTGAGTAGGGAGTGACATAACCCAGTTTATATTTGAAGATGACCATATTAGTTGCTGTGTCAAAAACGAGGGCAGAAGGGTAACAGGGCAAGAATGGAAGGACAAAGACAAATCCAATGCTATCCTAGAAGTCTTAACATATGGAGGCCTGGGCTTGGGTGGGAGCTAGGGAGAGATGAGAAGATATTATGACACTTTACTGCTTAAAAGTCTAATCACCCAGTTAGCTGCAGGGTGTAGTTCTGATACCTTACTCTGACCTTGAACACATTTTTGATCTTGAACACATCTTATTCCCCTAAAAATTTCTCAAAAATTTCTCTTATATATTTCATATTTAAATCAACCTCTTTGGCCATTACTTAAATATGATAGATTTTCTCACCTCCATAACTTGTTTTATGCTCATGTCTCTATGAAAAATGATAATCCCCTTTAGCTCTTTTTTTGCATCCAAATGTTATTTGTTTTTCAAAACTCCCTTTCCATGAATTCTTCCCTATTTTTTACTTTGGAATTAATTTCTCTTTTGTGGCTCCATATATTTCACTTCTCTATTGCTACGTAAAAATCTAACCCAAACTTTGTGGCTTCAAATACCAATTTTACTTTGCTCATGATTTTGTGGGTCAGAAATTCTGGAAGGGCTCAGCCACATTGTTCACTGGATATGCCATCAACTAGAGTAGCTGAGACTGGAGGGTCCATTTCCAAGATGACTTCTTCATTCAAAATTTTGGCACCTCAGTGCTTCTTGGCCTTTTCCATCTCCACATGGTACCTTGTCCTTCAGGGCTTTGGTTTCTCACAGCATGACAGCCTCTAATATGAAGGCTGAGGCCTCAAAGAGAACAAGATGGAGGCTGCCAGTCCTCTTAGAGATCGGGTCTGGAACTGGCATACTGTCGCTTTCATTGTACTCTGTTGGTTACTGAATTCAAAGGCCAGCCCAGATTCAAGGAAATGAGGGAAAAGGCTTTATTCCTTGCCAAGAGAACGACAGGGGCACACAAGGAGAAAAGGAATTAATGGAAGCCATCTTGGAAACAGCTATCACACCAAGTACTTTACTCAAATTTCTATTTTCATAGTGTTCCTTGATATTACATGTATCTGTATAGATGCCTCATATCCCTTATTAGATTATAAGTTCTTTGAGGGAGGGAATGGTGGCTGGTTCATCTTTGTACCCCTAGTTTCTAATTGGTTCTCTTATATATCACAGATTTTCAATGCCCAGTTCTTGAATAGAATTTACATGGCAATATTTGTAGGAAATATATGCCAAGATGAAAAAAATCACTCAGTGCAACAAATCATTATTGACTATCTACTAAATTCAATAGATTGATTAATTGTAAGGATTTGAACATTTCTTACATTTGAATAGTTTCACAGTTTACAGAGAAATTAAAGTCATTAAACATTCACTGGGCAAAGTTCCTGGATGCATGCTGTGGAGGATACAAAAATTAATAACACCGTCTTTTTTTTTTTAAAGATTTTATTTATTTATTTAACAGAGACAGAGATAGCGAGAGTAGGAACACAAGCAGCGGGAGTGGGAAAGGGAGAACAGGCTTCCCACCGAGCAGGGAGCCCGATGCGGGACTCGATCCCAGGACCCCGGGATCATGACCTGAGCCGAAGGCAGACGCTTAACGACTGAGCCACCCAGGCGCCCCAATAACACCATCTTTAACATACATTTTAAAATTTGGTTCTCACAGCAGCTGTCCGAGATGCTTAGAGAGAATTTGCCAGCTTCATGTTACAGATGAGGAATAGCTGAGGGAACTTTTGACAGATCTGCACCTATAATTTAGTCTCTTTATTTCCCAGGCAGTAATACTGCCTACACCATGTTGAGGTCCAATGCTTAGTTTATGACCAGTGCCTTCTGTAATATGGCCATAAACTTACCCTTCCATTTATACCTCTGACTACTCTTCAAGTACTAGATACACTTGTCTTATGAACAGACCCCAAACTTTCTCATAATTTTGCTGATATTTCCCCTTATTCATACTTATTAATATTTAATGTTAAAATATTAATATTGATTGAGGTGCTGCTTTGTGGCTGATAGTGTACTAGGCACTAGTGAGACAGGTGAGTGGAGAATATTTCTTACCCTCAGAGGCTCTCAGCCTAGCAGCAGAGACAGTGTCTTCTAAGGGGGGTCTTATCTCTGTCACTCTTTTTTCCCCGTTTCTGTTTGAAATCCTACTCATTTTCAGAGGTCAGCAAAAATAGCCCCTCCTCTACAAATGCATTTTTATTCCCTCTAGTCATCTTGTCACTTTTATATGGTAGTTGTCATATTGTTCATAGTTAGTAATTATATGTTTGTCCTCAACTTCTTTGGTCTCCTATGCTGCTGACATTTAGGAAAAAACTAAATTTAGGTTCAGTTTTTAGTGCCTAGTATGGTGTAGGTGCCTCCATGTTTTGAAATGCTGATTAAATTATAACAGACACTTTTAGGTTGCTTGAGACAAACTCTTTTTTTTTTTTTGCAGTCCATTCCTCTTACACACCCTTTCGGAACTCTGTCTCAGTCTGTCGCCTCTGCTCAAGGCCTTGGCGGCCATGATCATACCCTGTCCTGACTCCTACTGCAGTTGATTAGACTTGGAATATGCGCATGACCCATGGCTTGTCAACTCATTAGCTGAACTGCAGCTGATCAGCTTGTCAGATTCTCAAATGAGTTTGTATTAAGATAGGGACGTTTCAGTTTGTGGTGGGTTTTTTGTTTTGTCCTGTAATTTGTTTTTGAGTCAGGCAACCATATTGTTCTGTGTACAAGGAGATGAAGCTACTCAGGAGAAAAATTCAAAATGAGATTCATCACATAGACTCTGAGAGGGTGGCTTTGGTCCAAGTTGCTTCCCAGTTCAATGTCCTGTAAGACTGAACCTCACGTTCGTTTTTTTCTTCAGGAGATTGCCTTTCAGATTATTACATAAATCCTCCTTCCCTTTTGTAATTTAAAGTACTTTAACCAAAGCATTGCCAGATTCAATCTTTTCTCAGTCCACATCTTCCTCAATCTCTCACCGCATTTTTAAATGACTGCCCAGAACTGCACTGTAGAAATGTTTGCTTTCCTTAGCTTTCAAGGCACAAATTATTCCATTTCCCCTCTTACTTGACAGCTCCTTGTGTGCTTGCCTTTCTTTTTAGCCTACTAGATACGGGCATTTCCTGAGGTTTTGCTCTTAGCCTGTTACCTTTGTCCACACTTTCTCTCTTGTTGTTCTTGTCTATTCTCAATGTATCAGCTGTCATCTCTATGAAGGCAACTGTTAAATATATACTTCACACAGACACATACTTCATAGCTTTGAATTTTCTCCTAAATTCTACTGTTTGCTTAATTGGTATCTGAAGCTTAACAAGTGAAAACAGAATCTTTATCTTTCCCTCCAGATGAGTTAATATTTGAAGTACTTCCTCACTCTTCACTTTATGAATCTGAGTTCTCATGACTTTTTAATATTCTTTTAATGGTGTTATTTTTCTCTTAGTACTACAGCTGTAATTTTTAAAATACCCTTCTGGGTATTTTAACATCAAGCTGGACTTTCAGGATATATTATGATTAATAATAGATTCTACCTTAGTAATAATTGATAATAATAGACCCTACTTGAACCCCACATTTCTAGACCTGGCCTAGATCTGGCTGTGGGATGGGAAGCTATTTTCATCTCATCTGTAATCCACTTTAGACACCTTGGAGGGAGGAAAATAGTGACTCCAGAGTCCTAGGAGTGAGTTGATCTTGTTGACCTAATGCAGTGTCCCCCTTAAACGGTTTTCTGTGGGCGAGAGCGCCATGTGATGTTGGTGTTGGATGACTTACTTCACAATGTCCAGCACAGTGGTTAGTTGTATTCTAAGAGACTGCTCCTCTTACATGATATTTTTCTTGAAATTCAACTCCTGAACTGATTTGTTAGCATTTGCGATAGAACCAGAGAGTCTGACGAGATCTACAGAAGTAGGATTGGCTTTAAGACGAAAGTGGCCTTAAAAGTAGTTGGAAAAGTAACCTATCTTACTGATTTCAGAACATCCAGATTCTTACTCCAGCCAAAGAAGAGAGCAATCAGCTTCCGCTTGGCATGGGGTACTATCGGCCAGTGGGTGTTTGTCAAATATATGTGATATGCAGATAACAAGCATTGTGGCTACATAAAAAAGATCTTGAGAACGAAGCCCCTGTCCTCACACAAGAATTTTTTAGACTGTTGAGAATTCCGTACAAGTTCTAATTCAACCACATAGAGCAGCTGATTATTATACTGTTTTGTTTAGACTCCTATTGCTTCAGGTCTGGTCCTGAATATGTTTCACTAGGAAATCTAAAATACTTCCCTTGGCTCAAACTGAAGGCATCCAATAGCAATGAGCCTTGTAAGGCATGAAGTAAAAGTTGGGTTATCTAGAGCATGGTTTACTGAATATCTTTACTGATGGGTTCTCAGTCTAGACCACAGTGGAAATTTATGATCATAATTTATGAAAGATTCTGAACTGTCTTCTGGACTATCAAAGAAATAAACTTATTTTCAGTAGATGTTAGGGGATTTTATTGTGTGCAGTGTAAAACACTGGTAGTCCACATACGCATTCTAAAGTAGCAATGCTAAGCAGCCTTATTTCTTGATCATTCTGAATCAACAGGAACTTACCACATCATGAATTCAGCATGTTGGAATCATATGGGAAATAGTGTTTTGTATTTCTTAATAAGTTAATTCAATTAACAGTAGATGTTTGAAATTCATTTTAGATGTATTTGCCCCACATATCTTTTTGAAGTGAGAATGTATAAAAAAAAACTTTCAGCAACTGTAAAAAGAACTACTGTTTATTGACCACTTGCTAAATGCCCAGCCCAGTGCAAGGTACTTTACATAATTCTCTTTAATTGTCCTGTCTTGAATCAGCATAATCCTTAGTCCTAAGGAGTGTTTTAGAAAGAAAATAAACTTCAGAGGCAGTCGCAGCTGGATTTGCCATTACGTAGGTATGTCATCTTATACAAACTGCTTTAACTTTGAAGAGGTTTATCATAAGGATTCATATATATTCATTTTATCCTCATAGGTATATTAATATAAAGCTGGTCAAAATTGGTAAGCATTCAGGGCGCCTGGGTGGCTCAGTCGTTAAGTGTCTGCCTTCAGCTCAGGTCATGATCCCAGGGTCGTGGGATTGAGACCGCATCGAGCCCCACATCGGGCTCCCTGCTCGGCGGAGAGCCTGCTTCTCCCTCTCCCACTCCCCCTGCTTGTGTTCCTTCTCTCTCTGTGTCTCTCTTTGTCAAATAAATAAAATCTTTAAAAAAAAATTGGTAAGCATTCATTAAGTGTTTATACCAATCCTTTCTTGTTGAACTGTTTGGGTACGAGTTGAAGATGAGTTTGTATTATGCGATTTGGAGCCCACCTACAGTTTTCTCAATCTATTCTCAAAGTGTCTGATTCTTCTAACTGCAATAAAAATCTTCTGGTGGAGATTACCGCAGCATACTGCATTTGAATAGGGTAATTAGATACAGTGCTTTTGGTTTTTGGTGTATTTGTTTGTTTACTTGCTTGTTTTTTCCTTAAGATTCAGTTTAGAGACCTGCTGGGGCAGTGTTCTGAGGAGGGGAGCAGGCACCACGCAGAGGTAGATTAAGAGATTGTAGCATTAAGCACATCTCTTCTGAGAAATCATCGCTGTTGATTAATTAAGACATTAAAAGAGTAATCAGCCAGATCCCTTATTATACTTGAAGGTACCCTCGTGCTTTAAAATTATTTTACATCCTAATTCTTTTTTTTTAAGGTTATTTTAAAAGCAATTGATGCTTAGTATAGAACATTTAGAAAGCATAGAACCAAATGAAAAACACAGAGCTAGAGATGGAGATAGAGATAGTGGTAGAGAGGGCGCCTGGGTGGCTCAGTTGGTTAAGCGACTGCCTTCGGCTCAGGTCATGATCCTGGAGTCCCTGGATCGAGTCCCGCATCGGGCTCCCTGCTCAGCAGGGAGTCTGCTTCTCCCTCTGACCCTCCCCCCTCTCATGTGCTCTCTCTCTCTGTCAAATAAATAAATAAAGTCTTTAAAAAAAGAAAAAAGAGATAGTGGTAGAGAGAAAGATACGAAAAGGAAAATTAGAATTGTCTGCCATTCCACCACTCTTGACTAATCAGAATACAATTTTGTTTCTGTATTCTTCCCATTTTGTTAAGTATTATAAGATAACACAATTTGTTGTATGGTTTCCCATCATATAGATATCCTATAATTTATTGAATCCAATCTGAGGTTGGAACTAGACATGCCCTTGAGTAGAAGAGGTTGAGGATGGGATGGGCTGTGGGGCCAGGGCCAACTACAGATATTGGGAGGCAAAACCATTCAGGAAGGTACTCTGTGGTATACAGAGAACAAATGTAATGGTTTCTTCTTTTTTTTTTTTCAAATGTAATGGTTTCATCAGGACAGAGACCCAGGCACAGAGGAAAGTGAGAAGGGACCCAGTTAGCCACATCTAGAGGATCAACTGAAACTTGATTTCAGGAACAAGGCAGAAGCCTGGTTGTTAAAACTTTGCCAAAGAGTCAGTTATCAGAGTTGGACTAATAACAAAGTTGGCTTGCTATCTGGGTGCTCCAGAAGTTCTCTTCTCATGACAACACTATTGGTCTGAAGCCCGCGATAAGACTGGATATCCAGGATATCCAGTGGCTTCCACTGTGGAGAAAGAAGGCGTGGGGGTATGAGGGTATTGGAATCAGAGAGATCACAGTAGTGTCACCCAAAGGTGAATATCAATGTTTCAGAAGTTAGAGGGATATATGGTGACGCAGAGGAGCCAGGTCTAGATTTAGTGCTATTTAACACTTCCATTAAATCGATAAATTAGAGAACAAACCTTAATTACTCAAATGACATTAAATAAAAATAGTAGCTTGCACTTTGGGAAATAAGGTTTTGACATTATCGTGAAAAACTGGATAAATGATTAAAAGCCGGCAGTAGCTTAGCAAAGACAAATGCACAGAAGTACTTTTAAATAGAAAAACAAATGCTACAAATAAATTATTTCTACTAAATTGCAGACCAAAGGATTGAAAATCTTTATTTTCTGGAAAACTGATGAGGCATTGATGGAATTTTAAAACTGTGACATTAGTAACTTTATTCTTGCCAGTTTTCAAGTCTCCTGAAATTTACTTGATTTTGTGGACTCCAGTTACATTTAGAACAAGAATAAAATATTTATCAGACCTCTCTTGGTGCTACTTAGCAGGTCCTTTTCAGAATAAGTATTGTATTTTTTTGGCTACAAGTCAAGGAAAGTGGATACCATGAAATTATGAAAAAGAAAATTTGGTTTCTCTAGTTTTGGATGGGAAAAGGTCACCCAAGCATTACTAATTACTGCTTTTGCTGATGTTTTAATAAGAACTTTTCTAAGAAACTGAGTTTTGAGGACATGAGGTCAATTGAGTACAAGAGAGAATTATTGACTATAGAATAGAGAAAAATACAAATTATCTGAGAAGACATCAGAATGAGTCGTCCCACTTTTCTGAAATGGGAATAACAGTGCAGCAGAAAATTTTATTAGAATGATTTTCATGTGTTAATAATCTGTATTCAATCTCATTTAAAATTGTTATCTTATTTGGAAACTATAATCCATTGAAGTTGGCTAGTTCTTTTTTTAGATAAAGACAAGATGAAGAGGTTGTGATAAGGGAACATTTATAGCCTGAAATGTGGGCTTTTTTCGGGACCCTGGACATTAGAGAAAGATGTAAAAATGTCTGATATAACTACACTTAAAAAAAAGTTTCTGCCCGTGGCTCTTTTTCTTGGAGATTACTCAGTGAGAGCAATGCTATTTATCTGGCAGGTCACCTCAGCCTGGGCCATTTATATGCCTAGCCATGGTTATCTAGTTATCTGACCACCTGGAACAGGAATCCTGTCCTTTCTAATCTTCCTTACCACCAAGAGTGTTTAATGCTGACTCAATGACTCCTTTATGTACTCAAATACCATCATTCTGATATCTTAACTTTTTCTTCCACAAAATGAAACAAAGCCCAATTCTTTAACTTTGGTCACTATCATATTTAATGATTGTGCATTCAGAGTATTGTGTTCTATCTAAATGAATGAGTGGTCATTTTGCCAGATGGTATAATTTAAGAAAAAAAGCACTTTAGTTTTGCTAAGATCAGTTTGCCTTAGAAACTTGGCATCTTCAGAGATTAAAAAGAATGTTTTTTTAATCTTTTCAAAGTCATAAGGTATACCAGATTCTTTAAGAAGTTCACCTAAAGAAATTTTATTTCTTGGGGCACCTGGGTGGCTCAGTCATTAGGCGTCTGCCTTCGGCTCAGGTCATGATCCCCAGGGTCCTGGGATCGAGCCCCACATCGGGCTCCCTGCTCGGCGGGGAGTCTGCTTCTCCCACTCCCACTCCCCCTGCTTGTGCTCCCTCTCTCGTTGTGTCTCTCTCTGTCAAATAAATAAAATCTTTAAAAAAAAAAAAGAAATTTTATTTAACTTTTTACTTATAAAATCCTTCCTGATATTAGTGATTTAAATTATATCTTCATCTTTCAAATGGGAATTTCTTCATACTTGTAACCATGTTGAATGTGAACAGTTGTTTCTTAAAAGATTTGGAAACTGTTCCTTTCCTTTGTGAATGGAATGAGCATTGACATTAGGGAAAAATTCATGACAAGACAGTAAGGTATTAGTTTTTCCTAATCCAAACAGCAGAGCCAACTGGGTTTGATAATAGTGTTCTGTTGACATGGATCTGATTTTGGATTGCTACTGAGTCTCTAAGAACCTGAAGAAAAATCTTTACCCAGTCCAAAGACCTGTTTGCGTTTCAGTTCAGTCTGCATATGTTCAACTACACTCAACTTCAGACCTGACGATCACATGAAGGCATTAGATGGCCTCTAGCATAAATGTTAAAATCTAGGAAGGGAAAAATGAAGGGGGGGAATCGAAGGGGGAGACAAACCATGAGAGACTATGGACTCTGAGAAACACCTAGGTTAATATTATCCTTAAGGTACTGTTTTTTTTTATTTTTAAGATTTTTTTTATTTATTCATTTGAGACACAGAGATACAGAGAGAGAGAGAGAACATGAGCAGGGGGAGAAGCAGAGGGAGGGGGAGAAACAGGCTCCCCGCTGAGCAGGGAGCCCGATGCGGGACTCGATCCCAGGACCCTGGGATCATGACCTGAGCCGAAGGCAGATGCTTAACCATCTGAGCCACCCAGGTGCCCCTGTACTGGTGTTTTTATTGTGCTTTTCCATGTGATTTTCAATTAATGAATAGCTTTTAATCTATTTTAGGTCCTCCAAGAAAATTAGTCTCATTATTTTATATATATGTTTATTTCAACCAAAATAAACTTCACAGTTTAAGCATCTTTCTATTGTATTTTTCTACTATGTTTTTGGATGACATTAAAATTGAGGGCTCTCCTCCAAGGAAGACTTGTCATCATTGAGATTGTTCACAGAAAGTGTCCTAGGCTTTGAAACATTCCAAAGGAAAAGCTCAAAAAATGTTTTGAGCAACTAGAAATGTTTTGAAAAATGAAATACTTTATATAAGCTCCAACTCAATGGTTCTTAACCTCAATGGTTCTTAACAGTCCTTCTGAGAATTTGATATCTGTCAAACATCTGACCCTGCCAAATGCAAATAGCAACATATAACCCATCACATTCACTTTAAGAGATTTATAGGCCCCTGAAAGCTCATTCATGAACTGTCTGTGGTTCTTGGGCTCCAGTTTGGAAACCTGACTTTAAAGGATACCCACTACATTTTCAATCCTCGATCAAGCTCAGGGTCCAGATCTGATTTATCCTCTGCCACAAGAAAGTGCTTTATATTTAATAAATATTGATCAAGTGAAATGATGTGTAGTAATAAAAAAGTCATATTGTTTAATGGTCCTATTTTGAACTTCTTACTGTCCACAAATTCACATAGGTTAATAAAATTTGTGTTAGGTATCTATCCTGTCACATTGTGATGTGAAGAACCTAACTGTGCCCAAATGGAAGGAAGCTAACAGAGTATTTTGATAGAAGGTTGGGGCTATCTGAATGACATTTCCTGGGGAGCTGGACACAAGGGGAAAGGACCTGCAGCAAGTAGAGGTAAATCTGATCCTGTGCAATGTCACTCTGTTTAAACCTAATATGTGGTTCTCTGGGTTTATGAGTCATTCCAATTATTGCCGCTGTGTGACATGTTGCCATTATAGCTCTCACTATATTCTTTCTAGAAAATCAATACAAATTGGATTTATGCAAGGCACAGAATCACACAATACACTTTGATAAAAGAATAAAGGAAAATGTTGGCATCTCCTTTTAATTAAGCACTTCGTTCACTTCCATCATGATACAAGAAAAATAATTATTTGCTTAGAGAAATACAATTGAGAGCAGTAATATTACAAGTGACCGAATATTAAATATATCTTGTCAAGTAGGACAAAAGGTATCATGGGCTTTTCCATTTATATTAATGCAATTCAGGAGACTTAATTCCCTATATGCTTTTGGATGTTACATATAAATAATCCGAGATGTGAAAGGCAGAATGCTTTATCCTTTCCTTATTTTCTCTGGTGTAGTCTAACATAGACAAAGGATCACCGGAGAAGGCTTTGGCCAAATTCAGTCAATTAAGTGCAAACCCTGATCTACAGCCTGATGTGTAACCAGTGTGTGAGGGGGTGGGGGACGTGGAAGGGGGTTGGGGAGAGGATGGGTTTGGAGGACTTGCTGCTAGGAATATTTTATCCATGGAGAACAAATCGAGTTAGTAAACTTGCTCTTCTTCTGCTTTGGTTTTGCTCCTCTCCATCATACTTTCTCTCCCTCTCAGACCTGCAGGTCTCTGAAGAATCGTAGTGCCATTGACCACTCCTCATTCTCCCTCTGGGTTGTAATCACATTTTATTATTCCTTGTCTGTGCTCCAAGTCTAATGAGGTGATTGGATGAACTAATTCCTTCATTTCACACATAATTGTAGAGTTCCTACTGTGTGCCAAGCACTGTGCTAGGAATTCAGTGGAGAACAAAACAGACACAGTTCTGTCCAGTAGGGTTTATTGAGTATATAGTGTCTTTATATCAAGGAGGAGGTGAGGGTAAGGAAAGATTTTTCTTTGAGATGGGAGATGACCACACTTCACTGTTGCTACTGCCAAGATTGCCTCTTTCTTTCCCCTGACTCTATGCTAACTAAACACTCCTGTTTGATCCAGAAAAGACTGCTATGGCCATTATGGTAAAAAATGGTGGGAAGAGGGTAAGGACTGGGTAAGAAAGAAGGGGAGGATAAATTCATAGCCACTGCTAACTCATTTCCTCTCCCCAGGTGTATTTTGGGCAACCTGATAATGCCCGTCTCTATGGCCATAAGAAGAGGGGGAGCTTGGAGGGAGGAAAGTGCAAGGGAGAGCAGGGAGGAATTCGCTCTTCCAACCTTTTGCTCTTCACTGCCAAATGTTTTCAGTGACTTCATGCCAACACATGAAGCTAACAACTATGCCCGTATGTTTATGATACGCATCTTTGTTTTCTTAAAAAAATATTGCTTAATTATTAAGCTAAGACAAGAATGTTGTGTAGAGTTTAGAAAATACGGTAAGGTTCAAAAAAGAAAAAATTCTCTTGTAAGCCCGCCACCTTGAGACCACCACTGTTAATATTTTGATATTTTCATATAAACATATATTTATAAAACATGAACTTATACTCTCTGTTCAATATTTACTATGATTCTGCACCCTCCAGGTCATTAAGTATCGTTTATAGATACATCTTAATGGCTGCATGATTTTATCATTTTATTGTACCAGGATATTTGGTTGAACATTTAGGATGTTCATAGGACGCTGCCTTTATTTTGCTGTCTACATCTCTCTAATATGAACATCTTAGTCTGTAAATCTTTCTACAGTGTCAGAAAATACAGTCAACTATCATTGAGTTACTACTGCCAGAATATGCAACTGCTGGGTTTAGATGGTGCTTGAGCTCTCTCTAGCTCCTGGGGCTAAAAAAAGTAAACAATTATCTCTTGCAACTTTTCTACTGCATTACTGGACTTACCTATTCCCTAGCATTGAAGGGGCTAGCCCATGAGCCAGGTAAATTTACCGACAGAGCCTCTGGCTCTTTCTGATTTCTTGCTGGCCTGAAGTAGATCTAAGCTGCTTCTCCGACGTTACAATCTCAATGTTAGAGCCTGCCCCCCACTGCTGCTCCTTCCTCGGGTCCATCCTTCTCTCCTGTGACAATTAGATCCATATCAAGGTCTCAGCTTCCTAGAGCATGTTCAGATTATCTGAAATCCTTTAGTTAAGAACTTCTGTGCCCAGTTGTAGATGTGATGAGTTGCATGCAGAGATCAAATCTGATTTATTGATAGGGAGATAAAATAATAATAACTCACCTTGAGTGCATATCATGTGTCAGGCACTTGAGTAAGTGATTTATATAAATCACAATGTAATCCTAGCAATAATCCTATGACGTGGTAATGTTATTACCCTCATTTGGCAGATAGAGAACCCAGGCAGGGAAGGGCTACATAGCTGGCTCTATGTCACCCCAATGGGCAGTGGTTAAACCAGGATACAGCCTTAGTGGTCTGTCTCCTGAACCCTCACCCTTACTCATGATGCGTATCATAAACATACAGGCATAGTTGTTAGCTTAATTTCTTTTTCTTTTTAAGTTCCTGGGCTAACATAAAACCAGAAAGGTTTATGATTCTTACCTGAATTTTCAAACCAATTTTTAAATTTATTTCTAATGTTAGGTTTCTTTTGATTTTTATCAGGCAAAAAGCAAAGATGAGGATTTATAAACCTATAGAATCTTGGAGTTGGAGTAATCTCAGTGATGCCCTTGTCCTATCATTTAGCTGTATAGACTTAGGTTGTAATTTTAGACCTTGCCTGGTTGAGGTTGATTTAGATTTCAGTTCTGATCTCTATTCCAGTTGCCTGGTCTGTGGCAATGAGTCATCCACACCCAGTTTGTGAGATTGATATCTTCGTGTGCTTCTCTGGTGAATAGGGGGATCCTTCAGTTTCTATTTCTGCCCCTCCGGAATACTCTTATCATCAAGGACAGAGCCTGTGACAGAACATAACTGTCAGACACACATTATTTGAGAAAAATATTGCCTACATGCTGCCGTAGGACTCTTAGCACAGTGCTGTGATTATGGCTGTTATGAGGGACATCATTCTGCCTGAACATTTCTTTCTTTCTTTCTTTCTTTCTTTCTTTCTTTCTTTCTTTCTTTCTTTCTTTCTTTCTTTCTTTCTTTCTTTCTTTCTCTTTCTTTCTTTCTTTTTAATAATTAGCGACAGTGCTCTTTTTGTGTATGCCTGCTCCGTCTGGTCTAGTCCGATTAAAGTTGATGGTGATTTTTGTGTCATCAGCCATCATATTTTTTGTTCCCTTTGTAGAACATCTCTTACAGGGATGTTGAATACTTTTTTTTTTTTTTTTACTTCTTTTTTAACTTGTCACCAAATTGTTACAGAGGTTAACAGCAAAGTTTTTCAGTGCCAACCTCACCTGAAAATTAATCACTGCCTAAACAAAAGGTTATTTCACCATGTTAATCTTTTTGGGCAGCTTTGTGTAACTTAGTTCATTAGTTAATTGGAAGCTACTTCTGATTTTATTTTTCAAGATAAATGCTTTATGGGCTCTAGACCTTTTCTCTGACATTTTTTCCTTTCTTTCCTTCTTTTTTTTTTTTAAAGATCTTATGTATTTATTTGTTTGCTTGTTGAGCAGGGGGAGGGGCAGAGGAAGAAGGAGAGAGAATCTCAAGCACGGAGCCCGTCTTGGGGCTTGATCCCACCACCCCAAGACCATGACCTGCGCTGAAACTAAGAATACAACACTCAACTGACTGAGCCACACAGGCGCCCCGTCTCTAGCCCTCTTTATTCTTTTCTTCTCTTGCTTTATGCTCTCTTTTGTTGACTTTACTAACTCTCAAGATTTCACTGATCAGCTCTGGGCTGGTGCAGGTGAGTTTATATCTCCAGGTCCATTATATCACTCATAATATTTCCATGTCTTCTAGGACCTCTCCTTTCCGATATTTCACTGGAACTCTAGATTCATTCTCAGAGTCCTTCCTCCATAGCATCCCTCCACCCCAGCAGTCAATCTCTGCCTCTTCCTCTTTTCTGTTGCTGCCATTACTATTGACCAGTTTCCTGAACATGAAACTGAAGCTATTCTCGACCTCTCCCTCCCTTATACTCAACAGGCTATCAGTTACCAAATTTTATAGATTTTATCCTTTAAATGTCTTTGTGCCCCTTCCCCCCCTTTTTTTCATCATGTCAGTTTAAACCTAGACCATTTAAACCATTGTGCTATTTGAGCAGCATTTAAAGGTTCATTCTTTACAATGTAGATAACTTTGTGTAAGTTTCTTTTCTTTTAAGATTTATTTATTTTAGAGAGAGAGACAGTGTGTGTGAGTGCATGAGTGGAGGGAGGGGCAGAGAGAGAGAGTCTTCAAGCAGACTCCCTCACTCCACACGGGACTGGATCCCACAACCCATGAGATCATGATCAAGAGTAGACGCCCAACTGACTGAGCCACCCGGGTGCTCCCGTGTAAGTTTATTTTCTAAAGCATAATTCAGAGAGTGCCTCTTCTCTCTGCTAGGAAACCCAATTATTCACTGTGTTCAAAATTAAGTATAATACTTAGCCAGATATTTGAAATATTCTATAGTCTGATTCCCTACTTTTCTTTTTGTTCCTATACTCTGCTATTCATATCTTACACTTCAGTTACACTATTGATTTTTGTTAATTCTTGATCTATATTGTGTTTTCCACATCTACACTATTACTCATGTTGTCCTTCGTAACTGGAGTCTTTGGCTCCATTTATAATAAAACTGCCCATATTTTCATCTTTTAATAATAACTTTTTTGATTCTCTTAGAATGCTGTAATCTTTCCTCATTTGAACTCTATAGCATTTCCTGTTTTTTCTGTAGCATTTTTCTTATTGAGTTCTGTATTATTTACATTTGTTGGCTGGTCCATCTGTCTGTCTGTCTGTCTGTCTATCTATCTACCCATCCTTATCTACCTACCTCTAGCCTAGAAGCTTCAAAAATGTAGACACATGATTTCCTTTCTGATCATTTTCCTCCAGCACATACATGTACTCAGACGGAGAAGGTAATCAATAAAAATTTTAAATGAATGTGCTTTGCTCATTTTCCAGTGCTTGTTTTCCTTTACGTATTGTTTCTTATATTAAAAAAATATCGTTTGGTGGAAAGAAAAAAAGATTTGGAATCTGACAGAGATAAATTTATTTTTTTATTTATTATTATTTTTAAAGATTTTATTTATTTATTTGACAGAGAGATTCACAGTGAGAGAGGGAACACAAGCAGGGAGCCTGGGAGAGGGAGAAGCAGGAGTGAGCCTGATGCGGGGCTCGATCCCAGGACCCCATGACCTGAGCCGAAGAGAGACGCTTAACGACTGAGCCACCCAGGCGCCCTGACAGAGCTAAATTTAGATCCTAGATATCTGACTTAGTAGATATGTGACTTTGGACAAACTATGTAACTCTCTGAGCTTCTACTTTCTCGTCTACAAAATGAGGACAATCATACCTAGTGCTTACTGTGACATGTGAATGAGATTTTATGTGAAGGACTTTGGCAAAGATGAGGAGTCAGGGAAAGTTTTATTTTTTTTTTCCTTAGTTCTTTTTTCCATTCATTCTTCCTTTCTTCCCTCTGTTCTCATGTATTAAATTTCCTGTACGACTCAGGTGTTAATCATATTTTGTTTGAATGTTATTTACTTTTTGCTTCTGTGTATCTCATTTCCCCAACTAAATATCAAATTCTTTGAGAGGAGCAGTTCTTATGTTCACAACAGCAGTTAAGGTTAGACTGTACCTAGAGAGTCACTTAACAAATACTCATTGAATGAATGAGTCCCACCTTTCTGCTTGGTTGCCATTCTTTCCATTCACTGGCTTCCATATTGGCTGCATCTCCACCTCTACCTCTGTTTGGCAGCTTTCCTCTTGTTGTTACCAGGTCCCCCAGATGCCTACTCTCATGCTCACTGTGACCTTTCTTCCTCAACTCTACTGTAGATAGTTCTAAATCTTTCTTTCTCCAGATTTCCAACACTAGAGCACCTCTTGTCAGCAGGACCAGAAAAAAGTGCAATAGAGTCTTTCTGTTGGATTTAACCAGTAAGCCAAATATGTCTCATAAACTTTGGTTTCTTTCAGCACATTTGCCTAGTCTCTCCTTTTCTTTGGTATTAGAGAGTAGTGTGCATGCAATGGATGCTCTTGATAAGGGACATAAATTTAGAGATTGGAACAGTAACTTAATTGTCTGTAAAAGTTAAATATGAATTCCAATGATTTCTAATTCTTTGTTGGAACTTAAGGATATTAGTATGTCCCTGATGCCTAATGCCTTCCTGATAGTGATAGAAAATAGTCCTACTGGATGTGAAATTAACATGCAGGCAAATCTAGTCCTTATTTGTGCTTTTGGTTTAATTATACTAAACGACATAAATGTGTGGTTTTGTAAGGCAAAGGCATTACAACAGAGTGATAAATGTGGTGAATTTATGTTAGCTTGACATTCTCTTATTATTGTGTTCTCCTTGGTCTAGAAATCACCTTTGTGTTGATGTTTTCTTGGGCAGGCCATGCTAGTTTGTTAACTTTACCTTTGCCTCATTTCTTTGAATCTTTTTATTGTAACTTCAAACAATCTAGGTAGTTTGCGTGAGTATAAAAGTTGGGACACATGAAAGTGTCTGGATGGTTGTATTTTGTCTTTTTGTGGAATGTTTGGTTATTCTCATCACTGAGTCTTGGGAGGACCTATAAGAAGCACCTCTCTTCTCTGCACAAGTTCTACATAAATAAAGAAATAAGACAGAAATGATGTTTATGGAGACCAAAATATTATCTCTATTCTGAAAGACTATGTACTGGAGAATGTGGCTTGTATCTGCAGGCAAGGGAACTCCTTAGTACGAAAATCCACAATTAAGTGGCCTTCCTTAGACTCAGGCAATACTGCTCTGACATACATACCTCCCCTGGAGGAGAAGAACAGAATTTGGGGTGCTCTCCAGGGGACACTCGATCTCTAATGAAAAAGTGCTAAACTACACATACCAATTTTCTTCTTCCATAATGATCAATCAAATAAGTCACTTTTCCCCTGCAAGTGGAGACAGGTTACGAATGACATAACTGATGGAGCATTCCCTACCTTCTGAAAGGAAACAACCTGGACTAGGGAATAGACATTCCCCCCAACAGTGTTAATCCTCTTGTGATAATCTGATGATTAGAAAAATTGTATGATCAGTTATAATGGATTTATCCCAACATATTTAATACAAGGAATAGTTGAGATTTCAGTTAATGCTTTGTATTTAACGGCTATCTAAAATTTTTTTTTCATGTATTTGTTGTGCAAGCTAGGGTGGCACCTGGTCACACACCGGCAATCTTATAAATATGACACTGATCCCCAATGGGTCCCTGCAGTAGGTATCACTGTTTTATCTTATGTGTTAATGATAAACCATAGTAGCATCTAGCCTGTTACAGTAATATTCTTCACCACCAACACTTCATAAGTTATGACTTCCCTCCAGGCACTGGCAAATAACTATTTCTAAAACTGTACAAGAGACTAATTCAAATGGGATTATAATTGGAATGATTTTCCTACTAATCTCTCTGAAGTTGCTGGTTTGCCTACTTGATTAAATAAAAACATAATTTTTCTGTCATAATTTCAAGTTAGTATACTATAAAAATAGTCAATTTCATTTTGCATAGTCATGTAACTGCATTGAGGACAGCCAGTTCTTTAAAAGTATTGAGGAATATACCAATATTCTAACCACAGATTTTTTGCGCTTTCATCACAGAAAAGTAAATGTCAGTAATATTCAATAGTGGTTAAGTCAGAGAGATACAGTTGTGATGTTTAGGATGGGAAAACAATTTACACTATGTAAATATTAAATATTAAATTATAGCAATCGAGGGACACCTGGGTGGCTCAGTTGGTTAAGTGTCTGACTGTTGATTTCGGCTCAGGTCATGATCTCAGGGTTGTGAGATGGAGCCTCACCTCAGGCTCTGCGCTGGGCTAGGAGCCTGCTTAAGACTGTCTCTCTCCCTTTGCCCCTCCCCCACCTTTCTCTCTCTCTCTTTCTCCCTCTCAAATAAATAAATAAATGCCATTGAAGTTTAGGATAATGGCTATGTTATGTTATTCTTTAATGAAACACTTATAATACAGCCTAGAAGACCATAACACTATATAAGTGTATTGCATTTATTTAATTAATTTTTTTTTAAAGATTTTATTTATTTATTTGAGAGAGGGAGAGAGAGCGAGAGAGCGCACGCATGAGCAGGGGGAGGGGCAAAGGGAGAGGTAGAAGCAGACTCCTGCTGAGGGGTCCTGCTTAGGGCTCGATCCTAGGACCCCAGGATCACAACCTGAGCCGAAGGCAGATGCTTAACTGACTGAGTCACCCAGGCACCCTATAAGTGTCTTTTAAATAAGAACTAAATAAAATAGTGGATTTGGTAAGAGCAGGAATTCAAGCAAAAATGGTACTGTGGATTCTAATGGGTTGTATATTTTTATCTCTTTTTTGTAAATGCAGTTTGTTGGCTATCCAGAGTATGGTGTGGTTCCATATTTCTTTTGCTTGTTTATTCTTTCTATATCTGAGATAAGTTACAAATTTTAGTGGATTAAAACTCAGAAGCAATATTGTCTGCATGCTTACAGATGAAAGAACTCAAACATCTAAATTATGATGCACTGTTATTCATTTAGTTTGCATAGACACCAATCATCTAAAATAACTCCTGTATCTATTGTTTTATCAGTAATATGGACGTCAAAACTCTGACTAAAATGATATAAAATATGGTGAAAAATATGACGCATTATGTGAATTATAGTAGAGATCAAAAGAAAATATCATTAGTAACATTTACTACACAAAGTTGCCCTTTGAAATTATTCAACTATTTCAAGGCTTTCATGCTATGAAAGGTAATTTTCACAAAGGTTCTTTTGCTCTGTCATCATAATGTCAAATATTTTATTAAGGCAAAGTAAGTATTTATACTGTGAATATTTTACTTTTATCTCTATTTTGTGGTCTCTGATCTTTCCTCATAAAATCATATATCATGTTAGATTTTGTTATTTCCATGACTCAAATTTTGAAGTGGCTCCTATTGGCTTTCCGAATAATTATAGAGCCTAGAATTATTTATTGCTATTTAACAAATTATCCCAAAATTCAGAGGCTTAAAACAAGAATAAGTATTTGTGATCTCACAGTTTTTCTGGGTGAGAAATTTAGAAGCAGCTTAGGTAGTTCTGATTTGGGATCTCTCATGAGGTTTATGTCAATATATCAGGTAGGGCTACAGTCATGTGAAGACTTGATTAGAAGGTTCTCTTTCAAGATGGCTCTCTCAAATGGGATGGCAAGTTGGTGTTAGCTGTTCGCTGGAGCCCTCGATTCCTCACCATGTAGATTTTTCCATAGGGCAACTTAATTGCCCCTACATGACAGCTGATTTCCCCCAGAATGAGCAATTCAAGAGGGAGACCAAAGTGGAAACTGCAATGCCTTTCACAACCTGGCCCTTGGAAGTCACTCATTGTCACTTCAACCATATTTTATTGGTCATATAGACCAGTTGTAATTCATTGTGGGAGGATACTACACGTGGGCTGACTAACAAAAGGTGAGACTCAGTGGGGACCATCTTGGAGATTGGCTACCATATTTTGTAAATGCTTGTTTTGGTTAAAAGTATTGAATTGAGTTAGAGGGCCACATTTATCTGCATAACCCAATGTCAGTGTTTCTTGGCATACCTATAATTTCTAGCCCTCTTTAAAATCTCAAACACTTGTTTCTTGTGGTCCCCGGAGGAATATCATACAGACTGATGAAGTAATCTGTTATATTCTATTGTAGCACCCTCTTTTTAAGTCCACTGCCACCGTTGGTGGGGAGGGTGCTATTTAAGGCTGGTGTCTCAACACTGCTACAGCTTCAGGATTTCATCTACTCAAGGTTGAGATCCATGCCAATGGTAAGGTTTCCCAGTGCTTCCAAATTTGTAAGTTCTTAATCTGCTAAAAAAAAATAATGAATTCTATGAAATCATTCTTATTTCAGATTTGTTCTTATTTTCACCTAAAAGTGGAAAAAAGTCTTTTTTACACCTCTGAATGATGTATTTTATTCCTAAATACCCTAAGGGTATGTCCCTATGTCTCATAAGGCTTAAGACCTGGATCCATGGGCTGAACTTCACCATAATATGCATCCTCATGTACTTTAGATACAATACTGTTTTGCCTATTTTATTTTATACCCAGCCAGAATACCTCAAGAAAATAAATTATTGAAAATATTGGAAACTCTTTCTTTCAGTTCTTCAGACCCGTCTGAATCCCAACTTTAGGCTCAAACTAGCCACCTGCCACGTATGCATAACACAGCACATGTTAAACACATGTATCCCCAGTATTTTTATCAGCTGTGTAAATAATAGTTGTTGAAAAGATAATGAAGTTAGAAAATTGTCAATCTATAGACTCATTAAATGTATGTTTATAAAGATATAGTATATCTAGAACTTGGTTTCATATACGTTAGATTTATGCAATGAAGCATGTCAAGGAACCTTTGTTACTTCAGTGGAGTAATTCAGTTCAAAATTGGCCGCATGAATTTCTTTCTAAAACTCAGTAGAAGCACCCAGGAAGCTTTAGTCTTTAAACACTTACTGGCATATCGCTCTCATTTATGGATAATTGTTTTTTTTCCAACATTTTACGTGAAGTGCTATATAACTTGATTCAATACTCTTTTTCCCCACTTCCAATTGGATTGTTTCTTCTAAACTCTTCTTGTATAGAAATTCAGAAACTGCAGTACTTAAGTTGTTCTGAGAAATATTTTCATAAGCTATGAAATTCAGGGTGAGAAAAAAATGAATCACATCTGAATTTCAGGTTCAAATTAACATAATTCTAGTACTTTTTAGTGTCTTCCTTTTTCTTCATTAGTCTAGTCAAAGATTTGTCTGCTTTATAAAAACAATTTTTCTACTTTGTTTATGGTCTGTATTTTATTTTTTGCCTTCAATTCATTTTTTTGCTCTTATATCTTTGTTTTGCATTCTGTGAGTTTACTCTCTTTGTTCTTTTTCTTCTTAAGTTTGATATTTCCTTATATTCAGACTTTATTTTGTAGTAGCAATGGAAGTAGCAAGCAATTTTTTTTTTT
>NC_138373.1:97460466-97520756 GCF_054177405.1 Leptonychotes weddellii
AAATCTTTTTTTTTTTAAAGATTTTATTTATTTATTTGACAGAGAGAGACACAGCGAGAGAGGGAACACAAGCAGGGGGAGTGGGAGAGGGAGAAGCAGGCTTCCCGCTGAGCAGGGAGCCCGACGCGGGGCTCGATCCCAGGACGCTGGGATCATGACCTGAGCTGAAGGCAGATGCTTAACGACTGAGCCACCCAGGCGCCCTGAATAAATAAAATCTTAAAAAAAAAAACTTTACAGCTTTTAACTCTATTTACCTCTTTCTATCTTTTGACCTACTTTTGTCATAAACTTAAATTCCACATGTGTTTTAAATCCTAAAAGATAGTCTTATTGTTATTTTAATATTAAGTAACTTTATGGGGGTATAACTGACATACTGCACATATTTAACTATATAGTTTTATAAACTTTGACATATGTAGCCATCCGTTGCCACAATCAAGATAAAAGTTTCTTTATGAGCTTTGGTAATCCCTTCCTCCCATCCCTTCACACCTTTAGGCAATTACTGTTCTATTTAATTTGCATTTTCTAGAAATTCATATAAATGGGATCACATAGTATGTACATATGTAACTGCTAGTAAATCTATGGTTATTAATTTCAGTTATTATTTTCAGACCTAGATATTCCAGTTGATTTTCATGAATAGTTTCCAGTTCTTTGGTAAAATTCATAGTCTTTTCATCTATTTTCTGGACCATATTGATTATAGTTATTTTGACTTCTATGTCTTAGAACTCCAGTATGTACATCATCAATGAGTCGTTTATATTGTCTTTTTTTTTCTCTTGAATTTCACTGATTTTTCTTGTCTTGTTTCCTTGTGTGCCTATTTTTTTTTTAACTTGAATATCAGAGATAACATGTGAATAATTTTAAAGGTTCATGATGATCTTCCCTAGGGAAAATTTAGTTTCTCCTGGTAAGCAGATAGAAACTGGGCTTCAGGCTTTCTTTGGGTTGGTCTGTTTCTGGTTTGTCCTTACTTCTAGGATATAGTCCTTCATGTGTCACAGTTGACACTCCGGATTTTGCTCAGAGTTCTTCTACTTTGGTGTATCCTGAATTCCAGTTTTTATTTCCTGAGCATCATGAGACTGCTAAAATCTATGCTTAGCTTTTTTTTCTTATCAGCTGTCCTTTGCTTGGTTTTGACTCTTACCTACATAGTTTAGGTGTCAGCAAATGCTCTGTGGGAAATTGTATTAGATGTTTGGGCTCACTTTTTGGGTTTCCCTTTTTCTGATATTTTGATTCTTCATGTCATGGTTGCATTGGGAGCCCTGAATTTCAATTTCTGTCTCTGACCCACTCAGACTGCCTCAAACTCTAGGCCATAGTTTTCCATGTGGTCCCTGTGTTTTTCCAGGATTTTATTCTTTATCTTTGATTTACTGTAGCTTGAAAATGATATACCTAAATGTAGAGTTTTGTTTTGTTTTGCATTTATCCTGCTTGGTGTTTCTTGAGCTTCCCAGATCTGTTATTTGATGTCAAACATTAATTTGGGGAAACTCTCAGTCATTATTTTTCAAATATTTCTCCTGTTCCTTTTTCTTTTCTTCTCCTTCTAGTATTCCTGTTACACATATGTTATACCTTTTCTAGTTGTCTCACAGAGTCTTTGTGTATTCTCTTCTACCTTTTTTGGTCTTTTTTCTCTTTGGTTTTCACTTTTGGAGATTTCTATTGAGATATCTTTCAATTCAGAGATTCTTTCTTCAGCATGTTTAGCCTATTAATAAGCCCATCAAAGGCATTCTTAATTTCTGTTTCAGTGTTTATCTCCCACATTTCTTTTTGGATCTTTCTTAGGAAATCCATTTCTCTACTTACATTTCCTAGCTGTTCTTGCATACTGTCTACTTTATCCATTAGAACCCTTAGCTTATTAGTCATTGCTTTAAATTCCTGGTCTGATAATTCTAATATCATTGCCATGTCAGGTTCCAATGCTTACTTTGTC
This sequence comes from Leptonychotes weddellii, assembly GCF_054177405.1. Taxonomy (NCBI): domain Eukaryota; kingdom Metazoa; phylum Chordata; class Mammalia; order Carnivora; family Phocidae; genus Leptonychotes; species Leptonychotes weddellii. The sequence goes on from NC_138373.1 coordinate 97,462,439, forward strand.
TCTTCAAATGGTGTTTTTTGTTTTCCTTTTAATATGCTTTGTGTTTTTTGATAACTGAACATGATGTACCAGGTAAAAGGAATGCTTTAGCAATGTGGTGGTGAGGTATGGGGGGAGAAGGAGTGTTCTATAGTCCTATGATTAGGTCTCAGTCTTCTAGTGAGACTCTACTTCTGGACTGTGAACTTCAAAAGTACTTACTCACCTCTCTGCCACTTTAATTGGAAGAGGATGGCTAGAGTAGGCTGACCTTTCATCCAGGTCAGAAGGCTCTGACAGATAACCTCAGCAGGTTGGGTTTGGTTTCTCCAGTGTTTACTATGGGATCCTGGTTGAGCTTCTAGAGGTAAAAATTACAAAAGCATGAGGCCTCTGCTATGGCTGTGTCTTCCTAGAGTTTTTAGCTTCTACACTGAGCCTCTAGCAATTTGTTTATTACAGTTCAAGTTTTCCTACCCCAGCACTGATTCCCAAGGCAGTTTTCATTTGTGAGTTTCTGCTCTGGTAAGCTCCTTCTATTTGCTGTCTGTCTATCCAGTCTTGAGGGGCAGTAGTTTGCCCTGTGTCTTCACCTCTCTTACAGGTCCTAGGAGACTTGTTCATTTTAAAATCTGTTCAGCTTGGTACTTGTTGTTAGGATGAAGTAGTGATTTCCAATCATCTTATATTTGGAAGTGGAAACCTGTTATGAATTTTTAATATCTTTCTTCAGTAAGCTTAAAAATGGAATCTGAGGGCGCCTGGGTGGCTCATTTGGTTAAGTGACTGCCTTCGGCTCAGGTCATGATCCTGGAGTCCCGGGATCGAGTTCCGCATCGGGCTCCCTGCTTGGCAGGGAGTCTGCTTCTCCCTCTGACCCTCCTCCCTCTCATGCTCTCTGTCTCTCATTCTCTCTCTCTCAAATAAATAAATAAAATCTTTAAAAAAAAAAATGGAATCTGAAGAGAAAATAGCAAGTTTGCGAGTACAAGAGACCAGTCTGCAAGAGTCAGAGAACTTATGGGAAACTATGAATGAAAACGAAGTTCATAGAAAGGAAGAGTCAATGAGACCTGGATACATGAATGCAGATAATAGAAATACAAAAATTTTCACCTCTGGCCTGGTTTTGCTTTCCTAGCATTTATGGTTGTGGGAGGACCAGACCCACTTGTCCCCTCTACTCCATATATGATCAGGAGCTAGTGTTCAAGCCTTGTGGACAATCACCTTGTGATTGATTACAATTGCTTCAAACCATGGATCAGCCTACAGGGGATTAGTCTTGCCAATTCAGTGTTTCCTTTTTAGCTGGATTAATAGAATGCCTGAAATCAAATGAAAACTTACTTTATTTTAAGATTTTATTTTTATTTGACAGAGAGCAAGAAAGCACAAGTAGGGGGAGCAGCAGAGGGAGAGGGAGAAGCAGGCTCCCCGTAGAGCAGGAAGCCCGATGCAGGGCTCGGTCCCAAGACCTTGAGATCATGACCTGAGTCAAAGGCAGTCGCTTAACCAACTGAGCCACCCAGGCACCCCAAAAACTTATTTTAAAAGTATATTATTGTTTTTCAAAACTGATATCAATATAATGATGAAGACATAAAAATTTATTAATGGTGATTACATTAATTTTTTAAAAATAGGGAGCTATATTTTCTATCCTGTTGCCCATTTTGAAATACAAAATTGTGATAAGTACAACCTCTAACATTTCTGAACATATTTTATAAATTTTTACTTTTTTGATGGGTTTGGATCTTAAAAATGCTATTTAGGTTGATTTCACCCGTACAAGTCTAGAAGATATAGAACAAATTGATTTCATTAAAATTACAGGATATTATAATACTCAATATGTATATATATCATATATATCATATATGTATAATTTATATGTTTAAATTAAGTGTGCTGCTAAATCTTAGGCTACAAGCTAAGATGTAATGTTAATTTAGTATTCTTTTTATTCAGTGGCTATTTTTTCCTTAACAGGAAAAGCAGTAGATAATAATAAATGAATACTTTGATTTCCTTTTGGGATCATACTTTTTCACATTGAGCAAATATAAGCAATTTAGGTCAGTTAATCCTAAGAATAGTCTAATGAAAAAGCCATATTATTACAGTAAAATATTTCAACTCTCTCAATAAAATGGAAGGTTTATTACTGTTTTTTCTGTGGAGAATTATTTATGTCAACATGTGTTTATTTAGTGGATATATACTTTACTTAAAGTTTGTAATATGTACACTTTTGAAGTTGACATTACACTCTAGGTCTGAAAACACCATCATTTATGCTGGGTATCTAACCAGAGTCTTATTATTATTATTATTATTTTAGAATCTCTTTTGAATTACACATTGTAATACGTATTTGTAGTATTTTATGGGATTATATTTCAATTCTCAATATTTGGTTTTCTGTCAAATTCAGTGACTAACAAACATTTTGTGTGTAAGCTCCTACTCCTAATGTGAAGAAAAACCATCTATGCAATGTTTTTTAAATTCTCTTTGTACACTGAAATAGCAAGACTTGATCTGAATATTAATAGAATGGCGCTCTTAGGGTACAAAATTTTATGATCTTGTACTTTATATAATGCTACATTTGTCTAACTAGAACATCCTCTTCTCCCTAATGATATTCTGCTGTGTTTTCTTAGATAATTTTCTTTGTTAATGTCCCATCCACGGACTGTTTCACTTTAGTTATTTTTATTCTGTTGCCATTTTTCAATTAGTAAATCTTAAAAAAAATCATATCATGTCATGTTCCTATAAACTAGAAATTAACACAAATCACCCGGGTATACTTCGTATACTTATTTTAGTCTGATTGGAAGTGAAGTTCAATTACTATTGAAATGCTATGATCCAATTTTATTCTCTTATTCTAGACATAAGAAATAGGATTTACATTATTGTCAAATGTTCCCATATAAAGTGTTAAATATTAAGTTGGCCTTTAAGGAATCTTATCAGTGTGTTACTTTAGCTTCATTTTATACATGAGAGAGGCATACAATGACAGATAAAACATAAGGAGGAACATTTCCTCTTTTTCTCTCAGTAGGTAAGGATTTCTGTTTTTAATTTGAAGTATTTTGATTTAGCAGACTACAGTAATCTCTCACTGACTAAACAAATCCTACAACCCTAGAGTTGTACAGGATCTTAAAAATCATGTAATCCAACCCTTTAAACTATATACCTGGCTAGTGGCCATTCCTTCTTATCTGCACTGAAGGGACCTTATTATTTCCTGAAAGAGTATGTCCTATAAACTCTTGCTGACTATGACTCTAATATATGAAATATTTAACAATGAAGATAACTACCTGGAAGAGATCATCTCTGACCTGCATGTTAAGGCCCACAGGATATGCAGGAGGAGAGTGAGCAGGTGACTCTTTCAGTCTGAAGCTTGGGAGGAAAAGTTTATGCTGGAGATATTGGATATTAAACCCATAACAGTGGATGAGATCATGTAGTGATACGAGAAAGGTGAAAACTGAGGACAGACAATGGGGAACATCATCATTTATGGGACAAGTAGAGGAGATGCCCAAAAAGGTGACTGAGAATAATCAGGAAAGTAGAAAAAGAACAAGGAGTATTTGGTGTTTGAGAAGCCAGGGAAGTTACTGTCAAAAAGGACAAGCGTGAACAACTGCTCTGTCAGATGCAAAAGAGATGTCCTGTAAATTAAAGGGCAGTATATTTCTACAGGATTTGGCGTTGTGGGAGTCTTTAACATTTGCCAGAATGATTTCAGTAGAATGTTTGCATTGCAAGTAAGATCTCAGGGAGTGGGCATGATGCATATTACTTTTTCTCAAAATCTGGACAAGGGAAGAAGAATGGATGACAGTTCAAGGACATGGGGTCAAGAAAGCATTGCTTTTAGGATGGACTTAAGAGGCTTTAGAGGCAGAGGGAAGAGAACCAGGAGAGAGAGAGAGAGATTTGAAATACAAAGGAGAGAAAAGAAGGCTGATGGGCCAAGGCCCCAAGAGAGGGGAGGGTATGGTTTTAAGGAGGTACATGTGGGTCCTTTGGTGGGATGAGCACTGCATTCTCTGAGAAACAAGGGAAGGAAGTGGGGATAGATAAGCGATGCATGTGAGTGGGCAGGAAGTTGAAGGAAATCATGTTTGGTGGCAGCCATATTTCCTTGTGGTTGGGCCAAGGTCATAGTCTGAGAGTGAAAGAGGCTTAGTAGGAGCTTTGAGGTAAAATGTGAAATGGATGCTGAGGAGAATGGGAAAGAGATTGACGAGTACAAGGAAAACTATTAATATGCAGGACTGCAGTAGCTGCTGAAATTGGGGATCATGATTATGTAGTGGCTTATTAATCTACTCGTGTAACTTTTTCACAGCAGTTTACCGAAATCAGAGAAAGCAAACTGTAGTGTTGAATCAGAGTTGGGGTTTTGCAGGGCAAACATAAGGCAGGTATGGGGTGCACAGGAAATAAGGGTGTTGAGGAAAAGAATTTTGATAAGGAAACAAGTTTCATGCTATATAGAGCTCAGGAGGTGGCTAATAGATGGGGAGAAAACGTGGAGGAGGTGAAGGTCAAAGAACCTGGTGGGTTCCATACGGCACAGAGGGTGGGTGTAATTGCCAGATCTGCAAAGATGCAGGATTTTAGCCATACGGTGGAATATCTTTTTTGTTCATTTGTACACTGTTGCTCTATATTGTATTGTGTCCCTTCATTGTTGGCAGTTGGACAACTATTTATCTAAGACATGCTATGTGCCAGGGCCATGGTGATACCAGTGGGGAAGAAGACAGCTGTGGTCCTCACTGTGTTGCAGTTTATGGATGGATGTGGCACACACAAGTAGACAATACATTATACAAAGTCTTGGGCCTTAGGTGTTCTGAGGTTGAGCTGTGTGAGCTGTGTGAGCTTGCCAACAAGATATATTTCCCCCCATATTTTACTTATAGAATTTTTCTTTTGGAAAATGTGTGCCCTTTCTTGTGAGCAGGTCTTAATTCTCCTAGAATCTGTCCATCAGAATTTAATGTAGTTATTTTAGCATATATTCTGCTGAGTACTTGGGATATAAAGACTAAGAAATAGATTCTATGTGGGTCATTTTAAGCCCCCCTACCCTTTTTTTTTTCCTTCTCTGGGCCTTTGATCCATTGGTCATCTTCTATCTGGTAAGGTAATGTTAGCTTCAGTAATAAAAATCTCCAAAATATATAATGAGTGCATCTCAATTGAATTTCTCACTAATATAAAGCCAAAACTTGGCAGGTACCTTTGATCTAAGCAGTGATTCAAGGACCAGGGATCTTCCATCCCATGGTTCTGCTGTTTTCAACAATGTTTGCCATACTTGATTTACATTTGTGGATCAATGTAGTACTAGGTAATTAACTTAATCTGGCTCTAGGAGTGTAACATGTGACATAGGCTTAGCTAATCATTGCTACTGGTGATTGGTTCAGTACCCAAAAAGCTCACTGAGAGTGAGTCACCTAACTTTCTTTAGAAATAGTGGGGCAGAAGCATTATGTTTTCCTCCCTGGACAAAAATGAAGGCACATTACTCAGGATTTCTACAGTCATCTTGGGGCTACAAAGGGTATGTATGAACACGTTGGGGGAGCTGGCTATGATGGGAAACTATTAATGTGCAGGACTGCAGTAGCTGCTGAAATTGGGGATCATGATTATGCAGTGGCTTATTAATCTACTCGTGTAACTTTTTTTCACAGCAGTTTACTGAAATCAGAGAAAGCAAACTGTAGTGTTGAATCAGAGTTGGGGTTTTACAGGGCAAGCATAAGGCAGGTATAGAGTGCACAGGAAATAAGGGTGTTGAGGAAAAGAAGTTTGATAAGGAAACAAGTTTCATGAAACAAGTTTCATTTCTTCACCTTGAAGAAATCAAGCTGGGAAATGGAGATAAAGCAAGCCTTGTTTGAGTGCTGGATCAAGCCTTGCTTGAAGTCATTGCATTTCTTTAGTTAAACTAAATCTATACTATTTTCTGAACATATATGTTAAGGAGAAAATTATGGTTTTTTTTAGGGAATAAACATGTTTGTTAGAAAATGTGAGAAGCCAATAAATAAAAGACTCCTTATAATTTAAGCTGGTTTTTAGTTTTTTCTTTTCTTTTCCCTTCCCCTCCTCCCTCCTCACCCCACCCTTCCCCTCCCCTCCCCTCCGCTCCTTCCTTCCTTTTTTCCTTCCTTCCTTCCTTGCTTCCTTCCTTCCTTTTCTGTTACTGGCAACAGAGAACATTCTTACTGCTATGTGGAATGCCTGCTATTCCAACTTTGACTACAACCAGCTTTTGACCTCAACAAATTAAAACATTTTAATTTGCTGTAGATTACATGTTTGTTTTACATATGTATCCATTATGTACATGCAAATATACATTGTGTATATGGCTGGCTACATCATATATAGGAAAGTTTGGAGCAGGAGGCTTAATGGATAGTGGTATTAATTCAGTTTGAAGACCTCTTGAGGAAAGTGCCACCTTCATTTGTCCTTTTATATTTCCTGGTCAGGGTCTTATGTGTAATGCCACAGTTTTTCCTCTATATTATATAAATCTTGCTCTGATTCCTGCTTACCAAGGCGAGCAGAGAGTACAATACTGGTAATTTTTCACCTTATCTTTTTTTATCACTAAAATTTAAAATAGTCCTAAGGCTACAGGGGTCCTGGAAACAAATCCCTCAATCTGTATTTACCTGTTCCCTGCTTCTTCTAATGCTGCTTGGGTGATGGTCTTCGGCCCCCTCTTTGGCGCTATGGTACTGTTTAAGACGATGTTGGTTTGCAACCTTGGGAATTTCTCAGGTAAAATCTGACACTGGCCCCCACCCATGGAGGGCAAGGAGAGACCGAAGGAAGAGTCAGGCACCTCCTGGTTGGGAGGTGGTGGTTTTAATAAGCAAGAGAACATATACGAGGCTTGCCTTCGGTGGCCATAAGACAAATAGATCTTTGCACTTGCCCACTACAATCTTAAAATTTGTATAGAGGTCTCAACGGAGTTCAGTCACTTACACCGTCTGGACAGTTGCAACTACTCATTGCTCTCTCAATACTGCATTGTTAAAAACAGCTCCCATGGTGGGAGTGGTGGATAGAACGAGCATTCCAATAACAGGGAAGGGGTCAGGAGCCTTCGATTGCCTAGGTCTGGCTTGAGGGTCACCTGGTCATCATGTCCTCTCGATGATATCCTCCAACAGTTGTCTGGGTCCTGCCCAGGTTGTTGTGTTCCTAATGGAGGTTGGTGGCTGCCCTACTGGCCTTAAACCCTAGGGGCTAACTCAGTCTCCTTACCTGACTTTCAGTGCCATGACCCTTGATACTGGCTTTCACCACCATCCATTAAATCAAATCCACATGATGTTCTGCCACCTTGGAGGCCTAAATCTTCGTATCCTCCATGAACCTAGAAGCCCTCGCTCTATCGAATCCCTTGCTTTAACAAATTCCCAGGAGTAGGGCTACCCCCGTCTCTTGCGTGGAAGTACAGACTCTTCTTCTTTGCCTCTGAGATTGCTTAGTTTATTTCTTTGTTCAAGGCTTCCTTGTGAGAACCACACTTGAACAAAAGGTACCCAGAACACAGGATAAAAGTCTGGTTGTGAGGTAGAAAGGAAATATTCCTTTTTATTTTGCCGATGAGAACACAGCAGCAAAAATCCCCCCAAGAAACCAAGCAGTTTCTCCATACTTCTCCCTATTACACTTGCCTCTTTTTATTTTCCACTACATATGTGGGGTCATCATATATTTTTAAATATGCTTTTAGATCATTAATCTTGCTAGAATTTTATAACATCTTACTGGCCTTAAACCCACTGTATTTCCAGGAAAGATTCTGAGGTTTTAGGGCATTTCAGTTGACTTTAACCAGCATTTGTAACAGCCAGTCCTTGTGTCTTCCAACACCTCTATAGGCTCGTGTACCATCTTAATGCTTCTGCTTGTTCTAAGATTCATTTTCCAATTACCTTGACCTTATCAAAGGTGATGGTCCATACAGCCCAAGACAAATTTTATTAATATAAATATACACTCATATTCATAAATATATCTATGGTTAAAATAAAAGTCACTTATGACCTTGTCGGGAATGTACCCACCTTCTCAGTGATGCCCTTTTACTCTTGTTGACCTATAGGACTGTCTTCACTCAGTTATTTACTGAAACTCCTCTAAAGGAAAGTGTGATAAAATTTTGAATTCTGTGATCTACAGAGAAGGTGGCATATAATTTATTACCCAAACCAGTACACTTAAGAAATGAAGGGGGCATTCTGAATAATTATGTCAGGACAACAGTTATAAGCCACTGTTGTCCCAGGCAGACCAAATATATGGTCATATTATAGGGCAGAGACAACACATTTTCGTGTGACATCCTCAGGTAACACTGAGGTTCCTGATCTGATTAGCTTGATGAGAAGTCACTTACGCCAGCAGCCAACTGATGGCAATCTATGCATATGTGTTTCTAGCAAGAGGATGGACACCCAGTGAGTTAACCTTGAAGTAACTTATGGGGAATTTTTATAATGTGATTCGACTGAACGTTGGAGCCACACCAGTGGTGTCCTTCATATATTGCAACACTTTTATTATGCGTCACAAATGAATTTCAGGCCAGGTTAACCTGCCATTTTGTTCTAATGACTCTAATGACTGAAATTAGTGCCAGACAATGAGCTTGACAATCACAGCATAAATGGTACTGTCACATTTCCCTTTTTACTAACTTTGTGTTATTTCAGCCAGTGCACAGTTAATCTACTATGTTTTATTTGCAAAGCACTCTTCAATCGCCAGCATTATGATTGACTTTTAAAGTGCATCCATTAGTAATTTTTTTGACATATGCATATGTTAAGAAGGAAATTCACATTTAAATTTTCAAGGAACTCTAATTGCTGGTCTTTGCTGTTCTTCAGTCTACACTGCTGAACTAAATAAATCTTAGTTTGAAGCTGAAAGGACTTGAAGCTAAGGGAACCTTGAACAAAGAGAGCCCATGAGCCTGAGATAAGATCACATTTTCATTAATCACCCAAATAATGATGGACTTCAAACACCTTTCTACCTTGCTCTCAGCTGTATCTCTAGTACCTAGAACCATGGCTGACATGTCATCAGAACACATTCAATATTTTGCTCAACAAATGAATAATATTCTTTACAGTTTGCTTTATGATATTTATGGCATGAGTGTTTTACTTTCAAGCATTCTGTGCTTAATATCTATTTATCATATTCCTGACAACGTATTGTGTGGAGACTTGCAGATCTCTGGTTTTCCATAACTATTGATTCAGTTTATCAGCAAGTTCTGTGAAGTTGTAATTTGCTCTGCTAGTATTGTTTGCTTCAGTAGAGAGTTTTCCATGTTCTTCTTCCCTTGACTTTCAGATTTGCCCTTTGCTTTTCTTGCACAGGCCAAGAAACCAGATGATGTAACCAAATCTCCTTTTTTTTGCTCTATTTAAAGTTTTGGCTAGTGTAATGTTTCTGGTTTCCAAATGAAACCTAAAGTGCTATTTTAATAAAAGTGAGGTACAAGAAAATCTTAGTAATTAAATCTTAAAAGATTTTTTCCTATCCTCAGTAACCTACATGAGAGCTACTGTCTATCCCTAGAGAGACAATTTCCAGATGGAAATATGTATATCTTTTTCATAGCCTTGACATATCATGAATAAAAAGGGAATATTTTCTCTGGTGAGAAATTCTATTATAGGATTTAAGGCCTACTTTATTTTAATTGTAGTTTATATGTGTGTATCATCTCCCTTATCATTATTTAGATAACTTCCTCAGGAATGGAAATAAGCCTAGTAGACAAAGTTGATCTTAGGAGAAGCCAGGGTGACCTACGTTCATTTGTTTCTTACTCCCATGGTTTGTCATCTCTCTCAATTTTCAGGATAGTAATGCTCTCATTTCTCTTCTCTACTGAAATGTTTCTGTATTAATTCTGATATTAGTAATTTTTTTTAGTATTCATCTATACATGTTTTCCCTCCTTGAAATATTTGCATTTTAAGATTCTTTCTTATCTTAGCATTTATCTATGTAAATGGAATTTTAGGCATCAGGGTGGAAATATCCTTTTGCTGGGAGCCACACCAAGCTCCGTAACACATGTACATCCTGCGCCCTCCCACCCCCCCATCTGACCCCTTCAACCCACACACGCTTATGCACAGGCCTGTATGCAAGTGTGGGTGTTTTAGCTGAGAGTGAGGGTATGTTGTCTGGATCTTATGGCAGACACCATATTTTTCCTTTTAAGTTTTCATGTACCTTCAACAATTGGATCTGCCTCAGTTTTGTTGTCTGGTCAGTACTGGGGGTGGGCCTATGGAAGCAAAAGGGAATTATGTGGAACTTACACAATGTCTCTACCATTTGCCCGAAGTAGCTTCAGTATACAGGAAACCAAAGACACATTAGTGAAATAGAAAATAGGTGTCAGCGCTCTAATTCCTCTTATTTTCAGGGCAGCATCATGAACGATCTCTGAACTATACTCGAGTCTCATGTTAGTATTATTTGCTCCAGGATGATACAGGGACTGTCTTGAACTTCATCCGTGATCATTTATTGACCAAAGACAGAAAGGATATTAGAGTGGTTTGACCCATAAGGCAATTCTATGGCAAAGATCTCAGAAAATAGTGAGATAAGAGAGATTCAGTAAAAGAAAGCAAAGCTGTGTGAATTGTGAGTCATGATGGACACTGATTTCTCATAATATCTTATATTGCAGGTCAGTTGCTCCGGTTAAAAATGTTTCGAGAGGATCATGGGTCATGGATGACAATGTTCTTCAGCACAATTCTGTTTCTCTTCATATTTTCTCACATATACAACACGATTCTTCTAATGGATGGGAACATGGGGTAGGTTATCTTTCCCCTTTCTACTGTGGTGAGTGTTATGTTTGAAACTCTTAAAAATTCAAAGGGAATTTTTTAGTTCATAGTAGCCTAACTCTTCACAAATATTCTACTGTAAATAAAGATAATCTGTGCATTTTTCTTACTTAAAGCATTTAGACTCTTTTCTCCAAGGAGCTTATAGCGTTCTGTGATACTTGTGTTCTTTCTACTTGAGGACTTCTCTGCGGGGTAGTTTGAGGGCAGGTAATAATTTCAGTAAAACCACAGAGAGTATGAAAATCCGGAAATCTTACTGACTTGTTTATCTCACAGTTAGTAAAGCTGGGATAAGATGAAGGTCTCCAGATTTGCAGTTTCATTGTTCTGCAATGCCTGGTTAAATAAAAGTATTTGATACTGGTGGCATTTTTTTTTTTTAAACTCTCTTGATAGTTCCAACAGAGAGATCTTTGTTATAAATGGGTCATTTTAAAAGTGGGCCACCCTGTATTAAATGCAGGGTTGTGATCTATACTTATCAAATCACTGACCAAATCACCATGGCATGAAGAGGTGCTAACAAGGAGATTGTAGGGGTTTTTTTGTTATTATTATTATTATTTTTTTTTTTGGTAACTTTCTTCAATTCTTGATTTGCTCTTAGTAAGTTTTAAGAACAGAATACAAGGAGGGGATGCCTGGGTGGCTCAGTTGGTTAAGCGACTGCCTTCGGCTCAGGTCATGATCCTGGAGTCCCGGGATCGAGTCCCGCATCGGGCTCCCTGCTCGGCAGGGAGTCTGCTTCTCCCTCTGACCCTCCCCCCCTCTCATGTGTGCACTCCCTCTCTCATTCTCTCTCTCTCAAATAAATAAATAAATAAAATCTTTAAAAAAAAAAAAAAAGAACAGAATACAAGGAGAATGGCTTAGCTTATAACACTAAGAATTAGATTCCTGACAAGAATAAACCACTTTAGATATTGTATACTGACATAGTTCCTAAGGAATGCTTCCATCTATTCTCCCCAGTAGATTGGAAAGTGAGGTGATATCGTTTTCTTCTAAATGTAGGCTAGGCAAGATTGTCGACCAGTTCTGGAGAGCAATTGTTTTGATGTTATGTATAGATTCTAGCCAGCACTGTTCACTGCTAAGAGGGATAGTTCAATTAAAATTTTATTGTTTTTCCCCCACCATTAAAGAAAATGAATAGTAAAGGGATAAATTCAGGCATGTGATATTTAGATCAAATGTTCAGGCTTTAAGAAGTTACTGACAAGCTTGGGGTGCCTGGGTGGCTCAGTCATTAAGCATCTGCCTTCGGCTCAGGTCATGATCCCAGGGTCCTGGGATCGAGCCCCACGTCGGGCTCCCTGCTCAGCGGGGAGCCTGCTTCTCCCTCTCCCTCTGCCTGCCGCTCTGCCTACTTGTACTCTCTATCTCTCTGTCAAATAAATAAAAAAATCTTAAAAAAAAAAAAGAAGTTACTGACAAGCTTTGTTTGTGATTATTTCTTGGGTTTCAAATAATGCCCTTTACTGGGTCTCTTTTTAAATGGTGGCGTTCCAGACTCTGACTCGGGCCCGTCAGGAGCAGCCTCAGCCTTAGCGCATGCCTGTATTAATGCAACGGCTAACGGTCCTCTTGGAATTACCCAACACAACCAGAAGTCTGTCAGAGAGGTGTTGTGTTGTGCACACAGCACTGGGGCCGGAAGAGGAAGGGACCCATAAAAAACTTGCATTTTTTTAAGCACTTGCTGAAGATAATATGTCAAAATAGTATATATAGCTTCTGCTTGGAAGTTGACTTCCTCTCTAATTCTTTTTTTTATTCTTTTTATTTTATGGAGCTACTGAGGTCTTTGCTAACCGGAAGTTATTTATTCTGAGGAAAGAAGCAGATTTAAAAGTAATAAACTAAATGCAATAATAGGTCATCCCTGGCACACTGTAGAGCACTCAATAGCTAATTATAAAACCAATCTTACAGAGGGTTAACAGTTCTTAAGCACTCAGTACCAGTACTCAGTTAAACCTCACAATGACCCTGCGCAATAGGTGTTTTTATTATCTTCATTTTACAGATCAGGAAACTGAGGACCAGGGATGTCCTGTCACTTGTCTAAAGTTACATTATAATTCAGTCTCTACTTTAGACGTTAAACAAGGAGTTGAGCGATTAAGTAGTGAATTCTGGTAATACCTCCTGCTGTCAGGCTGGTACAGAGTTGATTGCCGATTGATTCTGATGCTCAATCACTGTAGGTCTATTAGTCTTTCTTTGTATTTTTATCTTTCAAGCTGTGTTTGAAAATTGAAAGAAGTAGGCGGTATATGCAGGAAATAAGAATTTATGGGTGTCTGTCTTAACTAAAATTGAAAGTGATTCTTTTTTATTTTCAGACTAAATACAGTATTCCATATTCTGACTAACTCTTGAACTCTTCACCAATATGCCTCATCCTTGTTCAGAAGGACATTTTCATGGGGCCACTTTTTAATTTTTTTTTTTTAATCTGAAGCAAGGGACAAGTGGTTTAGTTTTGCTAATAAAAAATTAAATTACTATTTATAAAAGACATATTACCAACTTTAATTACACATGCCATTTGAACTAGTGAGTACTTTAAGGTTGGAATGTAAATTGTAGGAAAATCAGGTGGTAGGGAAAATGAATACAACTGTGCTTTTGGGGTTCTCTAGGAGACACCATGTTATCTGAAGCATTGCCTCATCCTTTGTAAGGCAAGGAATGATGGAGCCAGAGGCTGTGGAAGGAATAGGCTTGTGGATATCATGATTGACTAGTTTCGTGACTGTGGATTGCTGGTGATAGAGGGGAATCCTGGATTATTTACAATGAATTTGATTGGCATTGAGGATTCCAATGTGTCCTGGTTTGTGGCTCTTCTAGGATTTCAAAGAGGATTCCCTAGAATGATTTGCTTTTTTCCCCAATTTTAGGATTGGTTGTAAATTTAGGTTCAGCTAGAGTCCTTTGATCCCTCCTTATAGAGACAAAAACCCTAGGTTTGTCTGAATGAACCTTAAGAGTTTTAGCCAGAACTGACTTGATAAGAGTCAAGTTGGCTGCTCCTGGTGTTCTCACTGGAGTGAGAAACATGAAACCATTTTCTTCCAGTGATGGGACTTGCCTTGGTTAAAAATGATTCTAAATGACTCCCTCCACCCCCAGGTTTTTCTTTTTCTTTTTCTTTTTCTTTTTTTCCTCCCTGTTCAACTAGGTATCTTAAGGCCAATCTATTTAGAAATCTGTTTGGCAGAAATAAAGAGAGATGTGCTTCAGAATCCATGGTGAGGTCTTTACTGACCCGAAACTGAGCAAGTCTAGGGCTGGGAAGAGTTTTTACCCTTTGTGACATCATCTTTCCGAAGAACTTCTTAGTCATGGAATTTTCACAGCATTCAGAGTGTAAAGCCTTAGTTTAGGAAAAATTTGCCTGGCCTTCTCAAATATCTAAATTCCCCAAAGAATAATATGTATAACGTGTAAGGAATGAAATGGTAGGAAAGCAAAGCGTGCAGTCTCGTTATATTCGTAAAACGATTCTGAAAATAGCCACTTGATGGCAGCAGAGGGCATGTTTTCAGTGCGGATTGCCTGGACCTGTCAAAGACAGGTTTTCTCTGAAGAGAATCTTGCTCCTTTTGAATTTCTGAAACTTGGGTTGAAATATTTGCCTTCCTAATTGTTAATGGACTTTTTCAATAAATCCACCTAGTGATCTTTATAATAAGCACTTATGATGTTCTTGGCCCCTTTTTATGTTCTTAAACAAGTTTAAATAATAGTATATATAAACACATATATGCACACATATATATCTATATGCTTATAGACTTATTCTGGTATTACAAGGATAAATACTGTATTTAGCATGGAGGAGATCAGACACTTGACAAACATAAAATTTCCTCTGTGAACTGGAATAAGTTTCCAAAGAGTACATCCTACTTAGGGCAGAATATGAAGAAGCTGATGTTTTCTAGGGTTAATGATAAAGAACGTTTTATTTTTTCTAATATACAGCTTTTTCCAGAGAAGTGTTACAAATATTAATTAATACATCGATATGTGTTAGGTGTTGCAGAGACAAAAATTGAGAAATGAGACAAAGTGATTCAGGCAATTTTGAAAATAAGTATTAATATTCATATTCAGAACCTGGAAAAAAATGGTGGTACAAATTAGGTGATGGGTGTAATGAAAATGGAATAGATTGTCTCTCTCTTCTGTTTTGTTTTAGTAAGTAAGAACTTATGTGGAGCACTCATTAAATGTCTGGGTGTGATGAACACACTCTGAGTATGCTATAAGGGTGATTGGCTTAGGGGAGGTGACAGGAGGGAATATTTAAAATAGACACTTTCCAGGGATGCCTGGGTGGCTCAGTCCATTAAGTATGTGCCTTCAGCTCAGGTCATGATCCCAGGGTCCTGAGATCAAGTTCCGCATCAGGTTCCCTGCTCAGCGGGGAGTCTGCTTCTCCCTCTGCCTGCCGCTCTCCCTGCTTGTGCTCTCTCTCTCTGACAAATGAGTAAAATCTTTAAAAAAATAAATAAATAAAATAGACACTTTCTATGGGGCACCTGGATGGCTCCGTCAGTTAAGGGTCTGCCTTCCACTCAGGGCATGATCCCAGGGTCCTGGGATCAACCCCTCCTTGGACTCCCTGCTTAGCTGGGAGTCTGCTTCTCTCTCTCTCTCTCTCTCCCCCTCTGTCCCTCCCCCTGCTTGTGCTTTCTCCTTCTCTCTCTCAAATAAATAAAATCTTAAGAAAATAAAATACTTCCCTACAATCTAAAATGCATGACTTTTATGTACAGAGGGGGCAGCAAAAGCAAGCAAGGACGAATAGGAAATATCAACAAGCAGGAGACTGGCATAGACTTGTCCATAGGCTGGAAGAAATTGTTCAGGCTCTAATGGTTCCTCAGGTGTGTGTGCACAGCTGCCCTAGATCTTACCCCCCATACTCTTACCTCATTTTGTAATGAATGACTGTTAATCTGGTCCATCCATGCGTCCACGTGTTGTATCAGAAAAGACTGATTTATAGTTTCAGTTTCTGTTGCCAGAGGTATAGGTTCCCGCCCATTATTTCTCCCAAAGCTGAGTTACACTTTCATTGAAAAATTCAGGGTGGAATTTCACTCCAGGCAGTACTTTTTTCTTTCCTAAGTTCATTATTTTTAAAACCTGCGCTAATGCTTTCAGATTCCTTACTCAAACTTTTTTTTTTTCTCTTTTTAGTCACTACTGATCTAGAAGTAGCAGCCCTGGTTCATCGTGGTTTTTTTTGTTTTTTTGTTTTTTTTCCCGTTAAGAGACATGATTTTCACTTGTTACTGCTCTTCAAGTACAAAGTTGGTTGACCTGCTACCGTTGTTTACACTGGTAGCTACATGCTGAGGAAGGAATGTTTCTGTGTGTGTTTCTTTGATTTTAAAGGCGATTTAGAGGTGGGAAATGGCAAGAAAAAAAATCCAAATAGTCTTTAGTAATGTTAAACTATACAGTTTTTGTATGATCGAAACTAACCAAATTACAGGAAGCCTGCAAGTACTTGAGTCAATAGCTGAAAAGCTTGATTGGCTAATACAAGGCTGAATGCAAATTCTGCTGGAGTGGTGCTTTAAATAATTTGTTGGCTTCATTCTTAATTAGGCTAAACATTGACTTGCTTGTACGATTAATTCACAATAATAGTACAATTAATTACTAAGGGCTGGGAGTAAGGGGCCAGGCTGGTTGCTGAGAATGGGCTGGTGAGAAGAAAAGCTGGAAATGAATGGCTGAGTCTGGTCAAGGGCGCTGACTCAGTGGGGTGCTGGAGGGAGGGAGGCAGGTTTGGTGAGAGAGGCGGAGGGAGAGAAGGGGAAGGAGAATAGGAGGGGGAGGGTCAGGGCAGAGGAGAGGGAGACTTATTCAGCCTGAAGCCCTAGAGCTGTAGGGCCTAGTTGCTGCTTTTATTTTTTAAAATTATTTTAATTCAATTAATTGACATATAATGTATTATTAGTCTCAGAGGTAGAGGCCTGTGATTCATCAGTCTTATATAATACCCAGTGCCCCTTACAACACATACTCTCCCCAGTGCCATCACCCGGTTACTCCATCCCCTCCAGCAACCCTTAGTTTATTTCCTATGATTAGGTTTGTTTCCCTCTCTGGTTTCATCGTGTTTTAGTTTGCTGCTTTTAATACTATTGGTTTCACATTACTTGGTTTTGATAGTATAAACGTAAAATAGCACAACCTACTCAAGTTTTCACAAGTTTACTGTTAGTGTAGTCTGAATTGATGAAGTTTTAAAACATTAATGAAAAACACAATCAATGTTGCATTATTATATGTCCAGAATTGACATTGTTTTGACACATTTAAGATGAGTGTGTTCCGTGAGCACTGTTTTTAGTTATTTATTCCAACTCCCTCATTACATAGCTTGATGTAGGAAGACGATGTTAGGGTTCAAAGCCGATGGCCAAGAAAGAATTCTTGAGACGTCTTTGGTGCAAAAAGGTGATTTTATTAAAGCACGGGAACAGGACCCGTGGGCAGGAGGAGCTGCACCGGGGTCATGAGGAGTGGCCCGTTATATGCTTTCAACTTGTGAGGGGGTTAGGGATAGCGTAAGTCTCTAAGGAATTTTGGAAGCAAGGTTTCCAGGACCTTGAGCGGGCTAGCTATTGTTGGGAAAAGGTCATTTATTACCGTCTAATAAAACCTTAGTCATGAGACCCTGCAGATGTATATCGGTGGGCCATCTGCTTGGGGGATGATTGCCAACACGTATCTTGGGGGTTTAGAGATAAAGGAAGTTTCCAAAGGAATTTTTATACGTTAAAGTAGATTTACAGGATTCTGGGGAGCGGGGGAGGTCAGGCTAGGATTGCCTTTTGCCCTTAGCAAAGTATTAACATTGAGGCAGTTGAGTCCCTAGAGGAATGCCACTCTGCCTATTTCGAGGACTTGTCGGTGGCTCTAGGTAGTAAGGAAATTTAATAATTCTTCTCCTGCCTTTGTTTCCCACATCATAGCTTATCAGCTTGTTACAGGGGGAACCAATTCTGATCCAGGAATCAGAATACCTGGATTTTAGCCCCATCTTAGCCACTCACTGGCAAAAATAACTTGGAGAAGTTAGACTGTTTCTCATTTTTAAGATATGAGTTGTTGTTATAAGGTTGTTAGTAGATTTACTATTATCAGCCTCATCATCATTATTATTACTCTTAGGGAAATGCATGCCTCTAAGGTAGAGACACAAACTAACCTTAATCTTGGTTGCCATCGGCTTTGTTTTGTATGAAAGGCGAAATGATGTAATAGAAATAGCATGGACTTTCATCCTGACACTCTTTTGCGATGTGACCCTAGGTGAACTTCACTTTCTGAACCTCACTTCCCCTGATGTAAAATGGGGATGTTAGTACTACTTTAGGGTTGTTGTGGCAATCACAGAAAACAATGTGTGCTTAGCAGTTGGCATAGTGCCACCATATAATGAGCCCCCCGTAAGCGTTAGTTGCTTTTATAATAATAGAATATATATTTTAGTTTCTCAAGGACTTTAGCTCTCAATAAATATTAATTGTTGTAATAATAACAATAAGTACTTTGGTCAATATAATGAAATGAAATAATTTATGTTAATGATTATCATTCAACTATGATGATGATTATCAATTTTATGCAAAATGCCCCAATAAATGCCTAGAACCAGTAGGCCTTCAATAAATGTTAATTTCTTATGCCATAATATATCATACATAATCTTAAATATACTTGAATTACAGAGTCAAATTAATATATGGAATACACAGCACCCAGTTCAAAGGCTATGAATGCATCTTTATGAATATACATAAACTGTTCCTGATTTTATTTTTCATCAACGAAAAGCAAATATAGAGAGCAAATATATTTCATCAGGATTCAGAGGAGGAAATCAAACATAATATTAAGTTACCAAATGATTATTTGCTAAGTTTGACTTTTTTTGAAAAGAGGGAACATTTGGTGGAATTAGGGATAATATCATGGGAATTAATGATGTGGCGGTCATGCCTGTGTGCTTGTGTGTGAGTATCCATTACTAGAGACTATGTAATAATGAACATTTTAAATTTCTATCTCGATTCCTTTCTCCCAGTGGTGAATGTGTAGGAAATAATTACTTTCCAGGCATGAAAATGTGTATGATAGCCTGAGGCTTAAGGTTTATCATAAGTTATATAATTTAATGTAATAAATTAATAAGAGCGACCCAGTGTGAGCAGAGAAAGCAACCTTTCTGTGATAAGTCATCCTCTTTGCAACCCATATTAAGCCCATCATTATTCTTGAGGGATTGCTGAAAACCCGTAAACAGACTTCTGTGAATGAAATCCTTCATCATTCAAATGGTTCCCTGTCAAGCGAGCATCACTTGCAGCACAGTTGTGAACCTTACTCCAGCTGCTCAGTCGGGAATGTCCACAACTTCTTCTACTCTTGCGTTAAGGGCAGGAGGATAATGCCCTTTTTGGGGGTAGAGATAAGGGACTTGCTTGTGTTTTCGTCAAGGAGAGAATCACATTGGAAGGTTAACTTTCTTTTTTTTTTTTTTAAGATTATTTATTTATTTATTTGAGAGAGATCACAGAGGGAAAGGGAGAAGGAGGCTCCCTGCTGAGCAGGGAGCACGATGTGGGGCTCGATCCCAGGACCCTGAGATCCCAGGGCCCTTTTTCCCAGCCTCCTAAATCTTGTGTACAATGTGAGGGAATTTATGGACTCCATGTTAAAAGCTACTGAAGTTGGTATCTCAGAATTAGAATACAAAAGAGGAGGCTCCAACGGTAAGATCTTTTTTTTTTTTTAAAGATTTTATTTATTTATTTGAGAGAGAGAGAATGAGAGACAGCGAGCACGAGAGGGAAGAGGGTCAGAGGGAGAAGCAGACCCCCAGCCGAGCAGGGAGCCCGACGTGGGACTCGATCCTGGGACTCCAGGATCATGACCCGAGCCGAAGGCAGTTGCTTAAGCACTGAGCCACCCAGGCGCCCCTCCAACAGTAAGATCTTAAAACTAAGATACGTCAGTCAGGATAGGTTAGAGTCTGCTTTGTAACAAATCCAAAAATTTCAATAGCTTAAGACAACAAAAGTTATTTTTTGGTCACACTACATTTCATTGTGAGTCAGCTGGAGGGCTTTGCTTCATCCTCCTCCTTCCGAGACCATGATTGAAATAGTAGCTACATTATAATGTTGCTAGTTGCTACTCGGGTCTCAGGGAAATAATTCAACATTCTGCCTGAAGTGATGTAACTTCTGCTCACAACTTTGACGAGAACTACTTATTTGGCCCCAACCAAGCACAAGAGGGCTGGGAACGGCAGTCATCCCACGTACCTGGAATAACACCACTGACTACCACATGTGACCACTCCTACCTCAACTAGGAAGTGTCTTTCTTCCTATGAATGGGATATATAAAATGATTTTTACAAAATCACTGTGACTATGATCTGACAGAAAAGGAATGCATGAATCTCACATGAAAATCTAATTCATATTCAGTTGTATATTGTGATGATATCAGATGGCCAATCAGGTCATTAAATGTGCAATAATTGATCAGAGGAGAAATCTATTTGCTAGTAGGAAGGAACGGTTTCAAGGTATCATTGGATCAATGGGTAGCTAGCATGCGCTGGTTCAGTTCTTGTGTACCTCTAGTATACATTTGGATTTGGTGAATACATCCATGCTGATTGGTGCTTCTCATGCCATGTCTGTTTGCAACACTTTGAATGTCATCCCTGATTATTAGAAATAAATGAGTTGAGTTAGTGAATTTAGGAGAAAAGACATAGGACAGTGGGGCCTTATGAAGTTAGGGGTAAATGTATAATAAGTCAGAGGAATTATGAAATGTTTTGCCTTCTTCTGTCTACAGAATTAAGATAAGTCAAGAACACATTTGGAATTTGATCAATTAGAATAGAGGATCCAACTGAGGCTGAACTTATGCACTCCTCCTGGTTGTCCTGGCAACAGGCCCCCTTTCCATGTTAGTAGTATTATAGTGTGAGTGGAGAAATAATTGGAGGTAGGGAAACATGTGTTCAAGTCAACTCGTACTTCTGGGAAAGTTAGGGAGGAGTTTGCTGAAGGCAAAGGATGAGGTCATGAGAGGGGAAGAATTTGAACCAAAAAAATAATAGTAATAATTAAATTAAGCCTGAGCCTGAAAGCTCCTGGCATAGCACTGCACATAGTAGCAATGTTTCTTCCCTGACATTGGTTGAAGGCAGAGTAGATAGTAAATCACATGGTTGCATATCTACGTTCTCTCTTCCACTGTAGTCCAGGAAAAGCACTGTACTGGGAGATTGTGACCTGTATAATTGGCTTGGGATTGGAGCCATCTGCTATGCGGATTGCTCTGCCGGCTCTTACAGCTAGCCGGGAAGTTCTCATTTGCCCAGAAGGGTCAAGAGGGAGTCAAAACAGGCTTACCCATATTTTTCCTGTGAATTTAGCTTATTTGTTTTTAATGTCCTTAGGTGTATTTTATCCTTGCCAAATATATCTTTCAAATTCTGCTCCATAGTCTGAGCCTTTTCTGCTTTTATTAAATACATGTCACATTTGCACCAATGCTTGGAGAATGGAGAGATTGGGAAGAGTTAGCAATGAGCGCTTCCTCATTCAGTGCTGCTTTGTCCTTCTCTGAACCCTTTCCACTAGCAAAAGAACATGCTCTCTTGATTCCACTCCCTTTAGCTTCCAAAACAAATCCCCAAAAAGCCAGAGTAGAAATAAAGAAGAAAACCACAAAGTATTACCTAAAAGTAGGATGATTTTGTAATTCATTATCCAAACCAGGACCCTTTTGAAAATGAAAAGGAGTGCTATTAATAATAGGAGACAAGGCATAAACTGTGATGTCCTGTGCTATTTGAAACATGTAGTTGACCCACCTAAAATAAGTAGGAGAGAATAGAGAGACTGTGAGGGAAAGAGGATCATCTGGGAATCTGGAAGAAAGATTTGGCCTTGATGCACACAGACTATTCCTGGACAGTTGTAACTAACTTGTAGCCAAGTTCAGTGTCTGATAGGACCATGAGATTGTTTTAAGATAAAGGATCTCATTGTCCTTTTTCCAGGAATAGCTTGTATCAGGTTAGAATGTAGTAAGAATGAGTTCCTAGGCAAAAAATAAAGTTTTAGAAATCCATATTCAGGAAAGGGCTTCATGATTGACCAAAGAGTGGTTAAGGACTGACTGACCAAGTGAATTCCATTTTCTGCTCCCATGACTATTGTTTAAGAAAATTAAATAAGTTCCATTGTGCTTAAGGCAAACCTATCAAGCTCCATTGTTTTCCACTCAGATCCCAATTGGAATAAAGAGGAATCCCTGTTATAGGAGAAAATGACTATAACTGTGTGTAGTGAGCAGCCTCTGAGATGGTCCCGATGTTCCCCGCTTCTGGGTTTCAGGCCCTTGTGCTCCTTTCTCCTTCAGTGTGGGTTGAACCAAGTGGTTAGCTGTTAATGAATAAAATATAGTAAAGTGATGGGATATTATTTCTTTTCTTCCTTCCTTTATTTGTTGTTGTTGTTTTTTTTTTTTTTGAGAGAGAGCGAGAGCGAGAGTGAGAGAGAGCATGTGCAAGTGGGGGGGAGGGGAAGACAGAGAGCGAGAATCTTAAGCAGACTCCATGCCCAGTGCAGAGCCCAATGCGGGGCTCTATCTCATGACCTGAACTGAAATCAAGAGCCGGACACTCAACTGACTGAACCACCCAGGCGCCTCAATGGATGATTATTTCTAAGATTAGGCTTCTGTCTTGCTTCCCTTTCTCCTCTGTCTCTGTCTCTGTCTCTGTCTGTATCTCTCTCTCTCAGAGTCCTTACTCTGGGGAAGCAAAATTACCACACTGAGAGTAGTCTTATGGAGAGCTCCATGTGGTAAGGAACTGTCTCCAGACAATAGCCCGCAAGGACCTGAGACCTGCCAGCAGTCATGTGAGTGAGTTTGCAAGCCAGTCCTCCCCAAATCAAGCCTCGAGAAGACCATAGCTTCTGCTCATATGGTGACTGTAGCCTGTGACCTGGCCTCTGAGCCAGAGGACACAGTTAAACTGTGTTCAGATTCCTGACCCACAGAAACTGTGAGATATAAATGTTTGCTGTTATAAACTGCTACATTTGGGGACAATTTATTCCTCAGCAGTAAATAATTAATGCACTGTATTTAAATAGTGGGTTCTATGTGATGAAAAGCTCGGAAAGAAAAATACACACACACACACACACACACACACATCCAGAATGGCCACAAAACAAATTCCCTTTGTATGCTGTGTAGCAGGAGTTTTTCCTATGCTCTTCTCCATTCTCTGCACGAATTTTATTTTCTGCTCCATGTTTTTTCTGGAAATCTTCCATGTTGATGGTGGGGAAAATTTAAAGATGTCCCCTAGAATATTAGCACGTAATCAACAGAGAACTCAGTCTCAGGCTGAGAGACCATATATTGCATTATACAATGGATATTTGGGGGAAGCACTCCTGGTCTTTCTTATGAAAACCAGAAGGAAAATTTTCTGGGAGTTTTCATAAAGAGGGCCCTCTAAAATGTAGAGAAGAACATCCTTAAAGACGTTCCTAACAAATCATAACAGTATATGTAAAAATGAATTTTAATGAGCCATTTCTTTTCAAGTCTGTCAATATGGTTTTTACTTCTAGTCCTAATGACTAATCTAACTGTAGGTAGGACACCCAAGTAAAACTTACTAGTTTTCAAGGAGAATGTCTTGTATATTTGGCCTTTTCAACAACAGCAAGCATCACACCAAAGGCATTTGTCAAATTTCTTCTGCAGATTGTTGGTTGTCTTTTAAGGATGGTTTAAAGTTCTACCTTGTGACCAAGGAAAACGTAGTTGGCAGGTAATGTCTTAATTTTTTTCTAGGTATAGAATTCTATGATTTTTTTCCTTAAATCTTTTTTTTTTTTTTTTTTTTTTTTTTTTTTAGTATTTGTTACAGGAAAGGTAAATATTTAGCTTGAAAAACCTGCTTGAAGGAAGATTATGTTCAGGCGACTTCTCATACTATTCTGACTATAGGGGTAGCTAAAACGCTGCCAGATTTTTCAGTTTCTTTCTTTAGCACAGTACAGATTCTTAGAGTCATCAGATTATAGGTGCCATATACCACTTCAATTTAGGAATAATGGCGTAATGCTCTTTTAGTTAGGCATGAGAAAGTACCTGTATTTAAAACTATTTCCAGACTTGGCAGTTTTTACTGCAGCCTGCACATGGGCAAATAATTCTTACTAAAATCACTTAACACTTCCTCATGAGCTGTGTGTGATACACTGATTTATGTGTATATCTTTTTAGTAGGAAATGAGTTTAAATTTTACTTCAGGAAGTAAGAATTACATTGAAAGCGGAAATATAAAAAGATAGGATAAAATCCTTTCAGCTTGTAATGTCACAACATCCCTAATCAAAGAAAGCACAACAGAGCCATAGGAATGTCCTTTTAGTTTGTAGAATGAAACAAAAAATTCCCTTTAATGTTTCAAAAGAGGGTAGAGCAAGCAAAATATTCCTTGTGATAGACGTCTGTTAGAGTGCAGTGCAGATTTATTATTATCTCTTTAAAAATTAATTTCAAACTGCACCCCTGCCCTCATATCAAATCCTTGGAGGTGTCTAGCGTTCACCTTGTACTTCTTCCATTCTGTCATCTAGCAACGTGGCGATTATCTCTCTCTCACTCACTAAGAGGCTTTAGCACCTGTCTCTGTCTTGCTCTTTGCCACGAGTCTTGACATGATCCTGTGTGGGTCCCAAATCCGCTTGGTCACCTCTGATCTCCTTGTCAAACAACCAGTGGATACCTCTCAGTCTTTATGAGTGACTTGACCTCTCCCTCCAGCACTTGACCCTTACTACCATTCCTGCCTTCTTGAAATGCTCCTATGTTCTTGGTTTCTAATTCCATACACTCCTCACCTCTTTTTATTCTCTTCTCTCACCGTCCTGCTCTTCAGTGTTCTTTGGGCTCTCATCACTCAGGTTTCTAATCGAATTTTCTTATTCTATGCAGGCTCCTTGTATGAGACCCACCTTCCTCTGTTCCCTACCAGTGAATGGCACCGTTACCAACTGGCAGCTAAGGCCAGACACTTTGATATTGTTCATTCTTTCCTGCCCTCCCTTATCTCATACACACAGCAAATCATAAAGGCTCTTTGATTCTACCTGCTAAGGATTTCTCAAATCCATCTACTTAGACCTATCCTTACTGCTCCTCTCCTGTTGTTTCTTCCCTGGATTTCTACAGCAGCTGCCCCTTCTCATTCATTCTCCGTACCGTGGTTTTTCCTCTAACACACAGATAGCCCTGCTTACAAGTCTGCGCTGGATTTTCATGGTCTTCATGATGAAGTCCAGGTTCTCCCCATGGTTTATAAGGCTCTACATAATGTGGCCCCAGCTTACCTCATTATTCTGCTCTTTTGTTCCTTTTGCCAAAAAACTAAGTTCCATCCAAAGTGACCTTCTTTTACTTCTATGAACAGAACCTTTACTTTCTCACCCCTGGGTCTTCAAATAAATTCCTCTACCCAACACACACCCCCTCATCCCATTGGTTGGTTATCCCCTGGCTAACTCAATCTATTCAGGTCTCTGTTTAGCTACCACTTCCTCTGGGGAAAATTTCCTCATACTTAAAGGTCAGGAAAAATGCTCCTTCTATACCTACTTGTAATATCATGCATCATCCACATCATAACATTCACCCCATTGCGTTGGAATTGCCTTTTTACCTGTATATGTATACAATATATATATACCTGTATAATATATTTTATAATATATTAATATAATATATTTTAAGATTTTATTTGAGAGAGGGAGAGCGTGAGTGAGCCCAAGCGGTGGAGAGGGAGAAGCAGGCTGAGCATGGAGCGTGGAGCCCGGCGTGGGGGCCCGATCCCAGGCCCCGGGGATCATGACCTGAGCCAAAGTCAGACACTTAATCCACTGAGCCACCCAGGCGCCGCTAACGGTGACATTTTAAACGATACTACAGGGAACCGACAGAATTAACATAATTTTAATTGCCTAAATTGCGACCAGAGAATGAGTAACAACGACACACGGGGAAATCTCGCGATGCTTCAGTAGTGCGATACCACCGCCCGACATTACCGCTCAAAAAGTAACACTCCTGCCCGCACCTTCGTTAGGTGTGTATTTTGAATTATTTTTCCAGGGGTGATGTATCTATAGAGATGCCGTGTTTACGGCCCATGTTTTATTTATTTGTTCTTTAGCTTGGGTCTGCCTTTCAGAACTTTTCAGCTCACTCATCATCCCTTGTCAGCATTTCTCCGCAACAGGGAGTTTACGGAGAGGACGAAAATATAAAGCGGCTTTACAACCGGAAGTTGTTACTCTGAAGTGGTGGGTGCATGCTCTTTTGACAACATGAAGGTATTTTTCATTTCCCATCAGTGCCTTAATATCTACAGTCTGAAGGTGCCAGGTGCAGCCTTGGCTGGGCGGAATAAGGTTTCCATTTGGGTTCCTGTGTTGGCTTGAGCTCCCTTGATGGGTGAGCGCTCAGCAGCCGCAGCCGAGGTTCAAACCCTATACGCATCAGATAGCCACTGCCGGCTCTCCTCACTCCAGCCCTGCGAAGAATGTCTGACGGTGGCTGGAGGGTGATGCAACCCTTCCAGTCACGATGTGTTGTTGTTGTTAATTTGTTTTTCTCCATAGACGTGCTGCTTAGCACATTAAAAAGTGGTTACTACTTCGGAGTGTATTTACGACTCTGGAGTGAAACGAGACTGGCTGCCCTTTGCAGTGGCACGTACGTTAGAGAAGTGACCTGCGCTTGCTGCTGCGGGGCTTGGCATTCAAAGCTGCTCAGGCAACCCTGGGTCCTTGGTTCGAGATTAGTTTCCAAGATGGTATCGGTCTTACTGAGATACGTCTTTAGGTGCCCACTCTTTTAAAGGAACCCGCAGGTGAACTTCCTTCACTATTCCTATATCAAGTTTATGACCCATTTTTATATGCCCAATTTTAGTGACTTTCTTATATTTTATGTAGTGAAGTTTGCTTGAGTGGTGAGACGTCCGAGAGGCTACAAAGACAGTTTTGCGTATTGTTTTGGTCAGTTTAGGTATATTAAAAACTTTCTTATGGATTTTACCAGAACTGTACATGACCTAGTCTTTTCCATAGAACCATCCTAGTTGTCAGGCAAAAGAAAGAAGGGCTGGATTAAACTGAATGAAGTGACTTTTACTGTATCCTTCAATCATTTGACTTTAAGCCACAATTGGAAGAGAAGAGTTTCCTTCCTTTGTCATGCGCTGGAGAGATTTGTCTGTGTTGTTCTATCTGGTTTTTCACAGAGCTGTGACATCTCACTGTCTTTTGATTTCAGTATCTAGAGAAGCCCTGATGGTGCATCGTTAGTTGAGCCCCAATATTAGAGACTTTAAGTAAACGTCAGCATTTTAAAATTTGGTTTTATTTAGAAGACTTTGCATTCTATAGGAGAATATCAATATTACTGTATACTTGAAAGAATAGGTAGCCAGGAATTATTCTTTGGAAAGTAAGTTTTGTGGGGGACTTGCTCTACTTCTGAGTTCTTGATTCTTTATCAGATTTTTAAAAGAGTGCTTAATGATTAAATGCACGTTAGTCTGATATCTGATGATGGAAGAATGCTCCTTTCTGTTCTGTTTGAAGAACAGAATTTCCGTTCTTATTTTTCATTGTCTTCATAATTTACTAATCAAGATGAGCAAAGTTTATGATCTATCCCTTTATCTTACCTTACCTTGTTCTACAAGTACATTTTTGTTGTCTTTCTTCCAGTGATCATGTATTTAATATAACCTCCTCAACTTTGCTACAACATGGAAATAGATTTTTTATTAAAAACCATAAAGTTGATAATTACATCTTCTTCTATCTTCATATCCTTACCCCCAGCTTGATTGAGTTATAATTGACAAAAATTGTATATATTTAAGGTGTACAATGTGATGATTTGATAAATGTAAACATTGTGAAATGATTACCACAATCAGGCTGGTTAGCATATCCATTATCTCACATAGCTACCTTTTGCGCGCCCCCCTGTGTCTGGTGAGAACATTTAAAATCTATTCAGCAAATTTTAAGTATACAATACTACTTATTGTTAACTATAATCACGTGGCTGTAGGTTAGATCGCTGGACCTTATTCCTCTTGCATAACTGAAACTTTGTACTTTTTGATCAATATCTCACCATTTCTCTCTCCCCTAGCCCCTGACTACCACCGATCTACTCTCTGCTTCTATGAGTTCAACTTTTTCGATTCCTCATATAAGTAAGATCATGCAGTATTTGTCTTACTGTGCCTGACTTATTTCACTTACCATTATGTCCTCAAAATTAATCAGTGTTGTCACATATGACAAGACTTTCTTCTTTTTAAAGGCTGAGTGATATTCTGTTATGTACATATCTATATCTATCTTTCTTTATCTACTCACCACATTTTCTTTATCCATTCATCCGTTGATAGACACTTAGTTTGTTTCCATATATCTTGGCTACTGTGAATAATGTTGCAGTGAACATGAGAGTACAGATGTCTCTTTGAGATGATGATTTCCTTCCCTTTGGGCATATACCTAGACAGACACAGGATTACTGGATCATATGGTAGTTCTATTTTTAATCTTTTGAGGAACCTCCATACTGTTTTCCATGATGGCTGTACCAATTTACATTCCCACTGAGAGTGTACAAGGGTTCCCTTTTTTCCACATCCTTGCCAGTACTTGTTATCTCCTGTCTTTTTGATGACAGCTATTCTAACAGGTGTGGAGTGATTTCACATTGTCGTTTTGAGTTACATTTCCCTGATGATTAGTGATGTTGAACATTTTTTTGTATATTTGTTGACCATTTGTATGTCTTCTTTTGAGATTTGTATCCTTAATAATATTGACGTGTCTTTTAATAATATGTAATGCTAAAGAATAATTTAACTTTTTGAGGGTTAGTCTTACGAAAATGTAGGTGGCAGTCTAGGTCAAGGATGTATTAAGAACCAGGACAATGCATATAACCCATCAAAATCAAAATGTCATTTAGCCTTTGCCCTCAAATACTGGACAGCAAATGAATTTGTTGCTGCCTCACAAATGCCCTGCCTTGAGCTACCGCTTGTCTGCTTTGTAACTCATCTTTCCTGTGACCTAGTTCTTAGACTGGTTTTTGTCTTTAAGTTGTCACTATAAAATCTCTAACTAGGCTATGTCCATGGGTGCATTGTTCCTTTTATTCCTCTCAAAATTCTGTCTTTGTTTTTTACTGTATCAAAGGATATGGTCAGGCAGACAAATTGTATTTGCCAGGGGAAAAATAAAATTAGTTCTGTGTGTCCTTGACTGTACATATTTGTAGTTGTTTTGGGGTCAAACTCTGCTTTAGGTCCTGCCCCTGCCACTTTTCTAAACTCTCTTGTCTGAGGCTGTAAGAATTATAGATAATACTTATCAAGACCTTACTATTTGCCTAGTACTGTGTTACATGATTTATATATATAATTTTTTTTATTTCTCATGAAAATCTTAGGAGGAGAGACCACTGACAGTGGTTAAGTTGTTTGCTGATGGTCCTGTAGCTGATAGATTAGGCAGTCAGAATTTAGATGCAGGCTTTATGACTCCAGAGAACCTGCACTTTTAGCTATGTTGAGTTTTTCCAGGTATAAAGTGAAAATGGTGATATCTACTTTATAGAATGAGTTTGGTACCTAAGTAATATAGTGTGTGAAAAATGCATTCTTTTTTTTTTTAATCAACCTTTAGGGGCACATGGGTGGCTCAGTTGGTTAAGTGTCCAACTCTTGATTTCAGCTCAGATCTGATCTCAGGGTTGTGAGTTCAAGCCTGGTGTTGGGCTCCACAATGGGCGTGGAGCCTACTTAAAAAAAAAAAAAAAAAAAATCAACCTTTATACACCAGATGTTAGCAGACTCTCAGGGTACATTGCGTTCTCCGTTAAAAAAGGAAGTTTTTTTGCCAGAAACCCAATGCCTTTGGGATAGTGATTCATTATTTTATACTGAAGAAAAGCAGAGAGTGTTATGGTTTTAAGATACCATGAAGAAGTACAGTATGTTAAAAAGGCCAATAGCCAGATGACCCTCAGCAGTCTCTAATGATGTGGCACTGGGTTCTAGATCTGCCCCTGGCTTATCAGCCTGTCAGTAATTTAGATAACGGTAAAGAAACTGAGGAAATTACCTAAAGGAATCAGCATTAAGAAGCAGCTCCATGGGCACCTGGGTGACTCAGTTGGTTAATCGTCTGACTTCAGCTTCAGGTCATGATCCTAGGGTCCTGGGGTTGAGTCCCACATTGGGCTCCTTGCTCAGCGGGAAGCCTGCTTCTCCCTCTGCCCCTCCCCCTGCTCATGCTCTCTCTCTCAAATAAATAAAATAAAAAAAAAGCAGCAGCAGCTCCATATGCTAGAGTGGTGGAATGAAAATAACAAGAGTAAAGTTAGAGATAATTCTAAATCGTACTCTTAGATTTTACCAGAAAAATATAGGTTGTATTCTTAACAGAAGTTTGTTTAGTAAGGCTCTTAAAGTTTTAGCTGACTGAAGGCTAAATGGGAATCTCTAATGTGTTCTGAGTGTTAAGAGAGCTAATGCCATTATAGGACGTGTTTTCTAAAATAAGGAAGGGAACAGTACTACTTTGTAATTTCAGACCACGTCTAACACATTTCGATCACTTCCCAGTCCACATGCTAAAAGCTTCACTGGCCGTCTGCTTGCATTTGGCGGCCAGACCATACTAATAAAGGGTTTTCTGACTCTTTTATGGGAGGAACTCTTAAACCTGGGTTTTAGCCTGGGGAATGTTATCACTGTCTTCAAATACTTGAAAAGCTGTCATGTACTATTGGGAGTAGCCTTAATCTGTGTAGTGCCAGAGGACAGAAAAGAGAAAAGATGAATGGATCACAATTTTAGAGAATCAGTTTGGGCTTAACACAAGCAAGAGCTGTTTAACTACTGAAACCATCTGAAATTAAAGTAACTGTTTTGTCAGTATAGCATGAGTCCGTTCCCTGCCAGTAGACGTGTTCAAGGAGCTACTAGAGAAAACACTTGTTAGGGAAAATACAGGAGAGACTTCTGCTTTGGGTGACTGCTTAAACCTGATGACTTCTAATGTCTCTTCCAAGCCCAAAATTCTTTAATATTACAAAAAAAGAGAGACATAAAATGTTTGTAATAAAGCAAAATACTGCCTCATAAAATGAAATCGAAATGAAGAAAAAATGGGTTCTACTACAGAAATGACCTTTTCAGGAGATATTAACTTTTTTTATTGTACAAAATAAAATATACTTTTCATCTATAAATAGGAAGGTGAATTTATTATTTTAGGAGAAGGCAAACCATGTCAGGAGAACTGGATGTTTGGGTCAGCCTAAGTGGTTTCCCTTAGGAAAACAGTAGTGGAAGTGAGATTATCAGAGGGGCCCAGGGTCGGAGTGAATGTGAATGAAGGCGACTAGGTGCACGGTTGAATGTTCAGTCACATCAGGTTCTAATGTCTCCATCTCCACAGAAAGGAGGTGTCAGCTAGGCAAACTCATCTTACGCATTGACTCGACAGGTGTTCTCTTTACCAGGTCCAGGAAAAGATGAGTCCCATCAAGAACCCACACTCTTGTTTTCTGGCCTTTTGCCCTCTAATTAAACACATTGAAAAGCACCTTGGATCAAGTTATAGTTATATCCAGTAGTCTTGTAGTTATTTTAAGACGCTTTTATTTTTCGCGTAGACCCTATATGTGTATGTTATTACCCAAGTTTCTCATGAAGTACCTTATAACCCATATTTTAAAAATCACCTTTTTGGATCATGTTTATATAAATTAAGGTATCCAGGAAGATCAGTGATAGTCTCTTTAAATCAAAAGTGAACTTATTATGACTTAATTTTTCTATGTTACCGTAATTATTTTATCTACTTCCCTACATATGCTTGACAAGTTTTTGAGATGGCATCTTAATATTTTCCCTTTGCTCACACTGGGGATAGGTCTCCACTTCCTTTTAAAAATCGTTTGCCTCTTTTCTTCAAGAAAAATCACACCCCCCAGTTGCTCAGTCACAATCTGTTTCGGGAGTAACCTGAGAATAAAATATTCTTTCTTTTGCTTCTTTGGTAATACTGTCAGAAAAGAAAGAGTATTTATGTATTATACATATATAATATATTGCTTAAGAGCTCAGTCATCAAGGACTTGAGCTACATGAATTTCCTGGAAAAAGTCCTTTGACCCCCATTTCCCCTGGTTAAGGATTTCCCTAATCTGTGTCTTCACAAACAGATTAACAAATTGTATTAATGTTTTAATACAAAGTTGAAGATGACCATGCAGTTGAAAGTGCTACATAGTAAATCACCCCAAAAGTTAGTGGCTTAAAGCCAACCTATTTAGTGGCTCAAAAAAGGTGTAGAACAGCTCTTTCATTTGCTCATGGATCTGTGGGTCAGCAATTGAGGCTGGCTTGGCTGGGTGTTCTTTAGCCCGTTTTATGGGGCCGTAGTCTGACATGCCTGACGATGGCCTTGCTCACATGTATGTCTGTTGGTTCCTGCTGTCAGCTGGACCGCAAGTGCCCAGTAGGCTCGTACAGATTTGTTGACATGGTGGCAGCGTTCCAAAAGTCACAAGAGGGAGTTCCCAGCAGGAGGAAGGCAAGCCCAATGCACAAGCAGTTTTTAAGCTGCTGCATGTGTCACATTTGTTTATATCCCATCGGGCAAAGCGTGTCACATGGTGGTGAGGAGCATGACCTGACCGGGCCCTAGATGCAGGCACCTATGATAAATTAAGAGTCATTACTATGGCCATCTGTCATATATGTGTCTATGTTTACTTTAATTTTTGGATATATTTAATTTTGTTTTTGGTCGATGTAATATGAGCATAGACTCTAAATAAAGGAAAAAGAGTGGTGTGGACAGAAAGGAATTACATATATTGAGAGCTCTGGGTGCCAAGAACTTCACAAATGTCATCCCATTTAACTTTGTGAACTTGGAGTGAAAAGACTGAGATGCAGGGAGGGTAAACAACTTGTCCAAGGTCACAGTTAGCAGGTCACACTCCAGGCTAATAATGATCGTAAAAGCATAAAAAAAAAATGGAGTAGATAATATCAGTCATGGTACATACACATTAAGGATAGGCACTGTGTTTATTTTTATGTGTTGTTTCACAATGCATAAATAAGATTCTTTGCAATGGATGTTTTTTTTTAAAAAAAAGCCTGCAAGTCACTCCATTACCCATATGACCTCCCACAAGCTTGTGAAATCAGAATGCTCATAACCAGAGGATATTGAAAACATACCACTATTTTCCTGCTTCTGATTTATCTGAAAGGTGTACCTTGACTACTGTATTACATTGACATAATGTTTTAATCAGGTGCTGAGCACCTGACCTTTTCCACCGCAGTTAATCTCTTTTTATCAGCATCTACTAACATTTCTTTGGGACTTAAAGAAAATCATGACCTTAGGAAAGATTTGATATTCTGGGGCGGAAGAGATTAGAACATAAATTTCCCTTATTGATAGACCCTTTTAGAAACTAATAAAGAGCAAAAGAGGCACCAGAACAGTTTGGATGCAATGCCATGGGTTTGAATGGAAGCATTTGTTACTCAGATTTTGTGTTTTGTTTTGTTTTTTTAAACTCTTTGTTACTCAGATTTTGTGTCTGAAAGAGGTAAGGGGAAAGCATTTTGGTCACAATCTGTTACTATTTCTTTGTTATTCTCATTTTTCGTCAGTCATGCAAAATGGAATGTTCGTTTAAAAATCAGCCCACATACTGAAATGTCTTCTTTTATTTCCAAAGTGGAACCTTTCCATGAAATGGTGGAGGAGACAGACTTTTAAGGAAGTATCAACAAAGTTGGAGCATTTCCAATCGAAGTTTCTTTGAACTGAAATAGATTCCTACCTGACGACTTTATGTGAAGCTTCTCCCTTTGAGATTATTTTTTTTTCATACTTACCCAACATGAATAAAGACTGCAAATGAATAAACTGGGAATCATTTAATAGAAAACAATAGGAAGAAAACATCCATAAATTCCTACAAATCTCGGCATGCAAAGAATTCACACAGTAGGGGCGCCTGGGTGGCTCAGTCGTTAAGCGTCTGCCTTCGGCTCAGGTCATGATCCTGGGGTCCTGGGATCGAGCCCCACATCGGTCTCCCTGCTCAGCGGGAAGCCTGCTTCTCCCTCTCCCTCTCCCCCTGCTTGTTTTCTCACTCTCACTGTGTCTCTCTCTGTCAAATAAATAAATAAAAATCTTAAAAAAAAAAAAAAAAAGAATTCACACAGTAACTTGAAATTCTCAAGAGTGCTTTATAGATTGATTAGAGAATTTTTAAAGCAGTCATCTTCTGTGCTCACCAAGTAAAGTGTGAGCTGAAAAGTTATTTTAAAGTCATTTTACTGCAAGGAAAACAGCAGGATTCTGCCAGAACCCAGATGCTGGTAAAATTGCAATGAAACACTGAAAATTATGAGGTCAAAGCTTTTTATTTATATGAAAATAATTTTTGGATGAAGAAAAGGTGATATGATTTTTCTAAAATATGTAATATTCCAAAGAAACACCAAAAGGCAAATTGGCCAAGTTATTTGTCATGATATATTTTGATAATTGCCCCAAACTTAAGAAATGATAATGAAGACTGTAACTTTTTAGATGTTAATCATGACAGTTTGTTATTTTAAAAGTGCTCATGGGGGCACTGGGGTGGCAGTGGGTTAAGTGTCTGACTCTTGGTTTTGGCTCAGGTAAAGATCTTGGGCTTCTGTCTGGCTCCCGGCTCAGCGGGGAGTCTGCTTAGGCTTCTTTCTCTCTCTCCTGTTGCCCCTCCCCCCTCAAATAAACAAATAAATCTTTTTTTTAAAAAATATTTATTTATTTTGACACAGAGAGAGAGACAGTGAGGGAGAGACAGTGAGAGAGGGAACACAAGCAGGGAGAGTGGGAGAGGAAGAAGCAGGCTTCCCGCTAAGCAGGGAGCCTGATGTGGGGCTCAATCCCAGGATGCTGGGATCATGACCCGAGCCAAAGGCAGACGCCCAACGACTGAGCCACCCAGGCGCCCCATAAACAAATAAATCTTAAAAAAATAAAAGTGCTTGTGAAATGTTAATTGTGGTATGATTATTTTTTACTGATTTTATTTTCAAATATTGTTTTGTATATTAAGTATTATTTTGGAAGGAAAGCTGTAGCAACAGCAATCAGTCTGTAATTAGTGCCAGATACATTGATAAAAAAATCAAGATGTTAGTAAACAAATGATAGAAACTGAAAATGAAGGTAATTAAAAGAAGGTAACTTCCAAAACAAATCAAGATGAACTGAGTCTGAAATCCAAACGAGCTTCCTACTTTGGCTCACTGGGGCCACACTGACTGCTGACGTAAGAGGCCCATGCTGGAAGATACACCCCATCAGTGAGAGATCCGGAGTGGACACCTCAAACTCAAAATTCTGTACTTTATCAGTTCAGTAGCATTTTGTCAACGAAACATTATAATTCCATTATACCTGAATTCCAAGTCACTGTCCCACTTGTTTTAAGTTGTCATTTTGGGGTCACACATTTTATTGGAAAAGAATAGAAGCATTGAATAAATATTTATTTTAATGGGATCTGAGATGTAATACACCAAGAAAAATGACATTTGATTAAAATGGAGAGAATGACTATAAAATTATTCTTTTTTTCACTTGTTTTAACAACTTCATATATAATATACATATTACATATTAATTGTATATATTGTTTAAATGTTATTTTGTTTAATGTTCATTGCTAATATTAAAATGTTAGATGTTAAAAGCAACTTTGGTTCATTATAGAAATTTTTGAAATACAAAAACTTACAAAGAAGAAATAAAAATATAATAGATGTAATCATGATTAACTTTTTGGTATAAATATGCTGAGGATTATTTTCTCTTTATTTGCCTTCTTTTTTTGAATGATGGTGGAGCTGGATAAATAACTAGAGGTAACTATTATTTTCCTTTGGCATTTTGAAGATATTATTCTGTTGTCCTATTGAATCTATTGCTACTGATGTCTTCATAATTTTATAATTTTTATTCTTTTCTAGACAATGATGTTTTCCCCTTCATTACTGTTTTTAAGATCTCTTTGTGTTTGAAGATCCACATTTCACTACAGCATGCCTAAATGTGGATTTCTTTTCATTTATCTTGCTTAGAATTTTTGGGGATTCCCAAATTCTAAAAATAACATCTTTTGTGAATTTTGGAAAATTCTTAATCATTATTTCTTTAGAAATTGTCTTTTCCTTAGGTCCATAATATAATATTTGGAATTTCAGTAAGATAAAAATTTTACCAATTCATCTCATTCTCTTTCCCTCTTCTCATTCTACATCTTTGTATTTTTCTGTGTCATATTACATATTATCCACAGATGTTTCCCAGGTAACTAATTCTCTCTCAAAACTCTGAACTGAACTCCTGCTATTTAACGTATTAATTGGATTTTAACTTTCAGATTATATTCATCGTTTCCTTAAGTTTTGCTTTATTTCATTTTATTGTCAAATCAGCCTTTTTCCTCCTTCTATACTGTTTGTGAGCTTAATTATGTTCCCCCTAAATTCATGTGTTTAAGTCTTAACCCCCAGTAGCTCAGAATGTGACTGTATGTGGGGACTGGGCTTTTATTTTTATTATTTATTTATTTATTTTAAGATTTTATTTATTTTTGCGAGAGAGAGCGAGCGCACGCACACCTGTGTGAGCAGGGGGGCAGAGGGGCACAGGGAGAAGCAGACTCCCCTCTGAGCAGGGAGCCCGATGCGGGACTCGATCCCAGGACCCTGAGATCATGACCTGAGCCGAAGGCAGACGCTCAACTGACTGAGCCACCCAGGTGCCCAGGACTGGGCTTTTAAAGAGGTAATTAAGGTAAAACGAGGTCATATGGCTTGGTCCTAATCCAGTATGACTGGGGTCTTTATAAGAAGAGGAGATTAGGACACCAGATGCAACCACAGGAGTTGACTATGTGGATACACTACAGGAAGATGGCCACCTGTCCTTAAGGAGAGAGGTCTTAGAAGAAACCAAACCTTGGACTTCAAGCCTCAAGAACTGCTAAAAAAATAAATGTGGTTTAAGCCACCCATTCTGTGGTATTTGTTATGGCAGTCCTAGAAAATGAATACACATACTAGGATATTTTGGTTTTGGTGTGGTTTCTATTTATTTTTAAATCTTGTTTATTATTTTGAACATATTTTGATCTACCCTCTAGTTCTTTGTTTCCATTGTCTTGTGTGGCCCATACATTTTATTGTGAACTGATCTCTCAGTGAGGCTTTTAGTTAGTGTCTCTCTTCCCCCTTAAAGCGTTCCTGTTTTTATCTTTAGGGTTCTGAATAGAATATTTAAAAAGAGGATTTTTAATAACTGACTATATTTGAGTGGTCTTTTTCTAGGAGACTCAGTGGCTAAATTTTCTCTCTCTTTTTTTTAATCTTTATTGTGGTAAGAACATTGACATGAAATCTAATCTCATTGTTTTTAGGCATACAGTACATTATTGTTGGCTGCAGATACCATGTTGCACAGCAGATTTCTAGAGCTTATTCATCTTGCTTAACTGATACTTGTCACTCCCCATAGCCCCTGGCAACCACTGTTCCACTCTTTGATTCTATGAATTTGGCTATTTTAAATATCTCATAGAGTGGAATTATCAATATTTGTCTTTCTGTGCCTGACTTACTTTACTTACCATATTCCTTAAGGTTCATCTGTATTGTTACATATTGCAGAATTTCCTTCTTTTTAAAGGCTGAATGGAGTTTCATTGCATGCATATACCACACTTCTTTGTCTCTTCATCCACTGATGAACATTTAGGATGTTTTCACATTGTGGTGATTGTGAACAGTACTGCAGTGCACATCAAGGGCTAATATCTCTTCAAGATGCTGATTTCTTTCTTTTTTTTTTTTAAGATTTTATTTATTTGACAGAGAGTGACACAGCAAGAGAGGGAACACAAGCAGGGGGAGTGGGGAGAGGGAGAAGCAGGCTTCCCGCAGAGCAGGGAGCCCGATGCGGGGCTCGATCCCAGGACCTGAGCCGAAGGCAGACGCTTAATGACTGAGCCACCCAGGCGCCCCCAAGATGCTGATCTCAATTCTTTTGGATAAATACCCAGAAGTGGGATTGCTGGATCATATGGTAGTTTTATTTTTAATATTTTTGAGGAACCTCTGTACTTTTCCATAGTGGCTGCACCATTTTGCATTCCCACCAACAATGTGCAATGGTTCCAATTTCTCCACATCTTTGTCCACACCTGGTTTGTTTTTTTGCCATCCCGGCACCTGACAGATGATCTCTCATTGTGGATTTGATTTTCATTTCCTTGATAATTAGTGATGTTGAGCATTTCTTCATATATCTGTTCGCCATTATATGTCTTTTTTGGAGAAATGTCTGTTCAAGTCCTTCACCCATTTTTAAAAACTGAGTTATTAGTTGCTTTACTATTGAGTTGTAAGAGTTCCTCATATTTTTTTGGAGATTAACTCTTTATCAGATATATGGTTTGCAAATATTTTCTCCCACTCCATAGTCTGCCTTTTCACTCTACTGATTGTTTCCTGTGCTGTGCAGAAGCTTTTTAATTTAATGTAGTCCCATTTGTTTATTTTTGTTTTTGTTTCCTGTATTCTGCTGTCATGTTCATGAAATCATTGCCAAGACCAATGTAATGATGATTTTTTTCCTATGTTTTCATCCAGGAGTTTTACAGTTTCAGGTATAATGTTTAAGTTTAATCCGTCTGAGTTGATTTTTGTGTGTGGTATAAGTGTCCAATTTCATTCTTTTGCATGTGGATGTCTAGTTTCCCCAGCGCCATTTCTTGAAGACACTATCCTTTCCTCATTGTGTAATCATAGCACCCTTGTCAAAGATCATTTGACTGTATATGCATGGATTTATTTTGGGGCTCTCTATTCTGTTACATTGGTCTATGTGTCTGTCTTTACACCAGTATCATAACTTTTTTTATATTATTTTATTTTTTTAAGTATTTATTTGAGAGAGAGAGAGAGCATGAGCGAGGACTGTTTTAATTACTATAGCTTTGTAATAGATTCTGAAATCAGGAAGTTTGATGCCTCTACCTTTACTTTTTTCCCTTAAGATGGATTTGGCTCTTTATGGTCTTTTGTGGTTTCTTATGAATTTTAGAATTTTTTTTTTATTTTTCTAAAAAATGCCATTGGCATTTTGATAGGGGTTACATTAAATCTGTAGATTATTTTGGGTACTGTGGACATTTTAATAGTATTAAGTCTTCCAATCCATGAACAGGGGATATCTTTCCATTTGTTTGTATCTTGTTTAATTTCTTTCATCAGTATTTTGTGGTTTTCACTATATAAGTCTTTCACTACCTTAGTTAAGTTTATTTCTTAAGTATTTTATTCTTCTTGATGCTATCGTAAATGAGATTCTTTTCCTAATTTCCTTTTCAGATAGTCCATTGTTACTGTATAACAATGCAACTGATTTTTATATGTTGATTTTGTATCCTGCTGCTTTACTGAATTCATTTATTCTGACAATATTTTTAATCTACATACAAGATTATGTTATATACAAATAGGAACAATTTTACTTCTTTTACAATTTGGATGCCTATTATTTCTTTTTCTTACATAATTGTTCTGTCTAGGACTTCCAGTACTAGGTGAAATAGAAGTGGTGAGAGTGGGCATTTTTGCTTTTTTCCTAATGTTAAAGGAAAAGCTTTTGAGTATGATGGTATTTGTGGACTTTTTGTATATGACTCTTGTTATATTTAGGTAATTTCCTCTATTCCTAGTTTGTTCAGGGTTTTTATCATGAAAGGGTGTTGAGTTTTGTCAAATACTCTTTATTTTGCATCTGTTGAGATAATCGTGTGATTTTTTTATCCCTTATTGTGTTAATGTGGTGTATCACATTCTTGGCTGGCAGGTTTTTTTGTTTGTTTCCTTTAGCACTTTTTTAAAAAAAATTTTATTATATTATGTTAGTCACCATACTCCTTTAGCACTTTGAATATGAATATATTAGCCCACTACCTTCTGTTCTGCAGGGTTTCTATTGAAAAATTCACTGGTAGTGTTATTGTGGTTCCCTTGTATGTGACAAGTCACTTTCCTTTTGCTTCTTTCAAAATTCTCTCTTTGTGTTTGACTTTTGAAAATTTGATTATTATATGTCTTGGTGTGAATTTATTTGGGTTTATCTTTTTTTGGGTTTCATTGAGCTTCCTGGATCTATATGTCTCTTTTCTTCTCTAGACTTGAGATGTTTTCAGTCATTATTACTTTGAATAAATTCTCTTGTCCTTTTTCTTTCCTCACTTTCTGGGACTCTGTAATGTGTAAAACAGTCTACTTGTTGATATCCTATATATCCCTTAAACTTTCTTCATTCTTTTTTCATTTCTTTTTCTCCTTTGAATTATTTCTAATGATGTCTTTGAGTTTGCTAATTCTTTCTTCTATTTCTTCTAGTTTGTTGTTGAATTTTTCTGCTGAATTTTACGGTTCAGTGATTGTGTTCTCAGCTCCATGATTTCTGCTTGATACTTAAAAAAATTCTATCTCTTTGTTGAGATTGTCACTTTGTTAATTTTTAATTTTATCTTGACCTATCTTGAGTGATTATTACAATTATTTTGAATTCTCTGTCAGGTAAATCATATAACTCCTTTTTCTTTAAAGTCAGTTTCTGGAGATGTATCTTGTTCCTTTGTAACATCTTTGCCTGTTCCTCATTCTTCTTGATGTCTTTGTTGGGTTTCTGTACACTAGACAAAGTAGGTACCCCTCCCAGTCTCCATAGAGCAGACTTGTACAGAAGAAGATCCCCACCAATCAGCCTGGCCGGAGATTCTGGGGGCCTGTGTCCTTGACCTGTCAGAACTGTGAAAACTGATAAGACAGATGCTAATTCTTTAGGCATCCCTGGAGAGGTTGGGGTACTGGACACATAGACCAACTCTTTCCTTCTCCAAGAGAGATCAAAGAGCTGGGATTTTTCATCCACTAATTGTGTTGAGCAAAGGGAGGATTTATGGTTTCTGTCAGCCCAAAGTGTCACCTTCGTTCTCCCCGAGAGGCTACTAGACTGTGTCAGACCTAGTCAGAGCTACAAGATTGGCAAGACAGATGATAATTCTTTGTGTGGTTCTAGAGAAGTTGGGTCACTGGGCATACAGATCAACTCTTTTCCTCCCCAGGGGGAAACTGAGCTGGGATTTTTCACCCACCTATTCTATGCTAAGCAGCAGGGAGGATCTATGGTGTCTACCAGCCCAAGTCAACATCTCCGTTTTCCCCTGGGTGGCTAGTTTGTGCTGGACTGGTCAGAGCTCCAATTCAAGGCAGAAACCATTTCTCTGGGGAACCCCTGCTGGACATGTGAACCAATTCCTACCCTCCTGAGTGAAACTTGGGGTTAGAGAGTCTCTTCCTGATCATATGGACAGGGACTCTGGCAAGAGGGTGTTCAGTTCTCCCTACTGGCTTCAGTGAGTCTGGTTTCTCATTCTCCCATGGTGCCGAAGCCTTTCAGTTCATTTCTGGATTTCTCACAAAGGGAATTTTTTCCGTGAATTATTGCTGAATTGGTGTGTTTGTGGGGGGAAGGAAGGTTCAGGGCTTCCTACTGTGCCATTTACTGGTGTTACTTTCCTATTTTCTAGTTGTTTTGTGTCTTGGGAGACTTGTATGCCATAGATGAGTTTAAAAAATAATAATCCAATGGATAAAAATTGAATCTCATTTTAATTTGTATTATTTTGTGTACCAATGAATTAGAACTTTTTATATGCATATCAACAATATGCAGTTCTTCTGTTGTAAAGTTAGGGTGAGGGTTCATATTCATCTCCTGGAAAAAAAAAATGAGTGCATTTATCAGCCTACATTCGGTTCTGATGATTCAGTGTTATCTATTTCTGAGCTCTGTTATATCTGCAAGTTATAAGTCTTTCTTGGCCTCCTCTGGAAAGTTGAAAATTAATATTCATTTCTATATTTGGCAGGAAAACACGTAAGT
Source organism: Leptonychotes weddellii (assembly GCF_054177405.1). Classification (NCBI taxonomy): domain Eukaryota; kingdom Metazoa; phylum Chordata; class Mammalia; order Carnivora; family Phocidae; genus Leptonychotes; species Leptonychotes weddellii. The sequence goes on from NC_138373.1 coordinate 97,504,672, forward strand.
GTTTGAAGATGGAGTGGAATCTTGTTTTCAACTCTATTTAATACCTACAGTTAATCATAGAAAACCACCAAGTTTAATTTGTCAGGATAGTGTTACCATATACTTGTTTTGTAACAAGTAAAATAATATACTCCTTTTTTGTTGAAACTCCTTTAGAATCTTAGACTAAGCCTTAGGAAAGAAACTGGTGGTATGGAAATCACAGACACTTGAATACATTGTGATATTTGAGAAGTTTCAGTTAAATATCTTCTTATAAAAGAGTAAAATAAAATACTTGTGACAGGAGGTCTTCCCAGAAAGGGCACATGAGATTTATCTGTAGATTTAAAAAAATATATGAGATGCTTGGCAGCATCTGCAAAAGAGGGGTTTAGAGATGTATATTTGTGTTATTTAACCCTTGTTTTAGAACTCCTCACAACATGTAGAAGATTGTGATTTACAAAGTTTAGCATATATGAAATGCATATATATAATACACAGTTTTCAAATTTTAATGACTAAAATTTGGCAATGTCATAATTATTACATTAACATTGTAGTGTTTCATTTGTTGTGGTGGTTTTTCTTTAGGAAACCAGTTATTAAATTGCTTCAATTCGAATGAAGGCATTTAGACTTGAGAAATATGATAGATTATATACTGCATTAGAAAGTTCTAGAAATGATTGCACCAAATATTTAACAATGGTTACCCATGGGAATTGCATGAGGGTTAGGTTAATTGGGGGTTGCTCTAAATGATAACTGGTATTTTTCAAAACTATTACAAGTATGTGTTTTAGTGTTTGCTAAATATAACACATAAATGAAAAGCCACTGCTTTGTAATTACAAGCAACCTTTTTTTTTCAAATGAAATTTCTAAGCTGGAGATGGGAAATAGATGTCACCTTAGGACCCAACTCCATTTGATAGGTAGTGACTACGTGGGGGCAGTATTTTAAATAGAACTCAAAGACCCTCTCCATGCTCAGTGGGGAATATAATTTTTCAAAAAGTGATGTTTACAATAGGCAAGGTGAACAGGAGGGATAGCACCAGGGGTGTTTATTGGCCCTTCTGCAGGTGCTAATAAGATAGCACATGCTACATCCACTCTGTTATTATTCGGTCCTCATAAAATGTTTAGAAAATAGATACAGATGGGCACAACCTTATTCCTTCCAGCTCTCTTTTCATGTTTCTGGGACAGGTTTTTAGAACTTGTTACTCTTGGGCATATATTTCTATTATTCATTGTTTTCTAGGCACTGCTCTTGTGCAGACCTCACTGGAATGGGAATCAGGCCAACCAGCAGTTTTACACTTATGGCTTCCCGATAACTCACTTGTATTTGAAATTTAGTTTTGTTTTCACAGATGTGAGACCTAGAATCTCTCTACTGCTACATTTTCTTTAACTGCAGTATCAGTTTACATTCTACAGGTTATTTTACCCAGGGCTGGTTTCTCCTTTTTTCAACAACCGGAGTAACTTAACATTTGGGTATCAGAGATTGCAGCTCTGATTTATAAGATTCCAATCACATAGGTGACCTCTTTTAATTTGAAAATATTTTTCTGGACAATTCTCCTCTCTGTTAGGGGATTCTCTACTTAGCTTCTTAAGCCTTCTTAAGCCTTAAGCAAAGCTCTTTTTAGTGAATTCCAGCTCCATAGAACCTGTCCCTCTATTCCCCAAATTCTTGTTCATATTTATTATTATTTCAGTTTCTGCCTAAGATTTCAAACAACAACATGGAATATTTTACCCTCATTTAGAAGCCTAGATCTTAAAATCTCTCTTATTTTCAGGATCAGTGGCCTTTTCTGAGTCCTAAAGTAGTAGATTTTTTAATTTCTGTGTTATTTCTACATACTTTAAATGCAGTGCATTTGAATCAGACAATGACTATATTATATACTTGTTCTCAGATAGCATTTCAGGCTATATCTCCAAAATGGGAAACATGCCTTTTGGTGAGATTTAAACTAGTACATAAATCAGAGCCAACGTTTCCTAATGTGGATCCTGATCTGCCTTAGGAAATATTTATTATAAGAAAATTGATTAAAAAAAATTCTTAAAGGCAGTTCTTGGAGTGGAAGGTGTTACAGCAGTGGATCATCATCCCTTAGTCTAGACCACTAGCATTCCTGGCAGCTCTTAACCTGCTGCCTGCTTTAAGCCCACATGAGAAATGTGGACGAACATAGGTATTGAGGGTCAAGTGAATCTGACATCTTTTTTCTTGCAGTTTCAGAAATTAGACTTTAAACCATTTTGTTATCCAAAAATGACTTCAAGGTAACTCCACATTTCCTTTTAAAATTCTGTCATGAGATATTTCATTATCCTCTGGAGTTTTAGAAAATGAATTTTAGCCCTACTGGCTTTTAATCTAAAAGGCGAGAACATTTAGAAAATGATCCTGTATTTAAACGTTTTTATACCTCACACTCTAAAAGTTTTTGTATAGTTTATGATATCACAGTCCATTCCTCTGAAATGTACACATTAACAGGATTTTCATGCATCTTTAATTCATTAAAATTTAGTATTTAATGTGCTGGATCTTTGATCCAAGGATCTCAAAACATCTTGCCTGTCTCTATTAGCTCATTATTTTTTCAGTATATCCCTGTGAGGTAGTTGTTAAGTATTATTCCATATTTTACAAATGAGGTACAAATGAAACTGAGAGAGGCTTAAGGGACTTGCTTCAAGTCCCAGAGCAAGTTAATAGCAGAAAAGCAATAAAGGCATAGTTCCCTGGCTCCAGAGATTTTCAACCTTTTCTCAGAATGTATCCCTAATTCTGCTCTAAAATGCTACATTGTCCATGAAAATTAGCATATTATTACATGCTCAGTGCTTTCAGAAATTAAAATGGACCTAAGAGGAATTTAATGAAATATCTCTTTCTATTACACTTCGATTAGGTTTCTGGGGAAATACATGTGATCAAAGTGTCCTTACTGCTCATAGGTAGGTATTTCTTTTTGTCCAGTCATATAAGGAATCTTGAAAGAGGGGATCAGAAATAGTAGCCAAAGGAGAATATGGTGATTGTAAGTGTGGTTGAGATTAATGGTGATTTCCTTTCTGATGGAGAATTTTGCAAGCTCGGAGATTTTTCCATTAATTAGCAGGTTGTTCATCCTTCAAAGTCACTGAACCATAAAGTCATCAGTTGTTAGTGTTATTAGGGACCTTAGGATTTTCTGGGAGTGTCCACAAAATGTACGACTTTGCTCCAGAGTATGCTTGCCAAGTCATCCCATGGTCTGTGCTTGAGCGCTTTGGGAGATGGAAAGTTATCTGTAAGAATCTTTATTCCCCTGGTGAATAATTATAATAAATCCACAAGTATTTATTGATCCCTGTATTTATACTTAATATACATTTCAAGAAATATAAGATAATGAAAGAAATATAAGATAATGTCTCTGACCTTGAGAACCTTGGCCAAGTTAATTTCTATGCCTCAGTTTCCTCATCTATATAATGAGGAATTGACTTGTTTTGAGGATTACATGAGTCAAATAAAAGCATTTAGGAGAGAGCCCACTATATAGTAAGTGCTCAGTGAATGTCAGTTCTTATTATCTATGGACAAGATGAGAGAGACAGAGAGAGAGAGAGGAAGGGAGAGGGAGAGGGAGAGCGTACTTGCCATTCTGCCTTCTTATTGTGTTCTTCATCCCATTGCCTTAGATCAGCCCATCATCATTTCTCATTTGAATTACTGCTGTAGCCTCCAATATGGTCTCCTTGTTTCCAGTCTTAGCCTTTGCAATCTGTTTTTCCACATTGAAGCAAAAGAGAACTTAATAAAATGCAAGTCTGAGCATGTTAATCACCATCTTAAAATTGATTGCTCTTCATTTACTTCAGTATGAACCAGTTTGTGTGACTGACAACACCCTTGGTGATCTAGCCCCTGACTGCTTCTTCAGGCTTATTTATAGTGTGCCCGTCCTTTGACTTATATTGCAAATTCTGAAATGTAGACAAATGTGCTGGCTCCCCATGGTCTCTCAGGCCTGCAGATCTCTAGGTCTGGCCTGAGCTCCATTCCACTTTCCATCATCTGACCCTGTTCCACTTCCTTTCCTCAGCCTTTCTTCTACTCATCTGTCATGGTTCAGTTTATATACCTCCTCCAGGAAGTCACTTTTGATCCCTAAGGTGCTCTCAATGACTTTAATTCCTACCTTCCTACCTACTTACCACATTCAATTACAATAACACTTTTGACTCCCTCCACCTCTAAACGCGAGAGCCTTGAGATCAGGGACTGTATCTTATTCATTGGTCTTTCCCTAGAGTCTAATTCTTAACACATGAGAGGTAATAAATGTGTGTTGGAAGAATAACAACAGACAACAACGTGGAATAACTGTTCAATAATTGCTTCAGACAAAGAGTACAATAAAAGTTAGAGAAAGCAGAGAAAGAATCAGAGATGGTGGCATTTGAGCTAGACAGAGTCTTTTTCTTGATCTTCCTGAAATAAAAGTATTCAAATAAAACTCTAGGACATCAGTCAGTCCAACTGTAGCCTTTGTGCCAGAATGTAATCCCAATTTAGCCACTTCCTCGCTGTAAGATATTATACATCTGTAAAATGGATTATTATAATAGCATCTGTCACTGTACTATATACCTCAGCTAATTGAACTAATCTTCAACTCTTTCAAGGGATAGATGAAGCAGATGTAAACTGTTTTTATCAACCCGATGACTGGGAACACATATATTCTTTTTTTTTTTTTTTTTAAGGTTTTATTTATTTGAGAGAAAGAGAGAGAATGAGAGACAGAGAGCACGAGAGGGAAGAGGGTCAGAGGGAGAAGCAGACCCCCTGCTGAGCAGGGAGCCCGATGTGGGACTCAATCCCGGGACTCCAGGATCATGACCTGAGCTAAAGGCAGTCGCTTAACCAACTGAGCCACCCAGGTGCCCGGGAACACGTATATTCTTGGCATATACCCTAGACCCTTGTGTTTAGGGTTCAGGATTGAGTGGAAAGCCTTTGAGAAGATGGAAGGGTGAAAGGTGTGAGAAGAAAATGGAAGGGAAATGAAAACTTTATCACTATATTATCTGTCTTAGGGAGCAGATATAGAATTCTGTTGAGTGTCCAACTCTTGGTTTCAGCTCAGGTCGTCTTCTCAGGGTTGTGATCTCAGGGTTGTGAGATCAGATCCTGTTACAGGCTTTGCTCTCAGTGTGGAGTCTGCTTGGGATTCTTTCTCCCTCTGCCCCTCCTGCTTGTGCGTGAATGCTCTCTCTCTCTCTCAAATAAATAAATAAGTCTTTAAAAAATAAATAAAATGCCTGTAGTTAAGATGTTTTTTTTCAAACTCTAGTTTGATCACGAGAATGTTGGTTTTATTGTGAGAATGTTCTGACAATGAAGATGTCAATGTGGAATATTTAGATATTCTTAATCCTGCTATACTTGGGACCAACCTGGGTCTACTGGGTGGCCTGTGAATATCTTCTGGGTGGAGTTAAGATCTTGAAATTTAAAAATGCAAAATTTAGTAAATGTGTGTATCTTTCTTTTAGGAGAGAGACCATTGCAGTCTCAAAAGGTCCCATGGCTTAACAACGGTCAAGAACCATTGGTATTTTTGTACTTTCTTCAAAGAGAGTTAGTTAATGAGCTGCAACTCTGAGAAATAGAAGTATGTTTATTAATGACAGACTCCTAAAAATACTTAGTTACAGTAGAATGTCATGATTCAACAAGACTTGATATATCTTTATCTTCTTATATTTGTATTCCTCATTACAACAAAGGAAAGCTTCCTGGGTCAGTTTCAACTTAGCATTTAATGATGTGCAAAAAACTATTCCTATAGAGTAGCTTTTGTATAATCATTAATCTTTGTTATTTTGGAGAACCAGAGATTGGAAAGCAAAATAAACAAACCTACAAATAAACAACAACAAAACAAGGGTAAAGTTCAGGACTTGGGTCATTAACAATGGCTACATAATTCACACATTTTGTATTTTTCTTTATTTTTCTTCTAGTAGTGCATTTTATTTATTTATTTATTTTTAAAGATTATTTATTTATTTATTTGACAGAGACATAGCGAGAGAGGGAACACAAGCGGGGGCAGTGGGAGAGGGAGGAGCAGGCTTCCTGCCGAGCAGGGCCCGATGCGGGGCTTGATCCCAGGATCCTGGGATCATGACCTGAGCCGAAGGCAGACGCTTAACGACTGAGCCACCCAGACACCCCTAGTAGTGCATTTTAAAGCTGCTTTTCCTTTTCAGTGAATTGAAAGGCTTCTAATTATTCCTTCTTCATAGTGAATATATATGCTCGAGGGAAATCACATTGTTTTTATTTGTCTGACACATTATGATTGATAGAAAATGGCCTGTGTTGGGATGGGGAGAGGAGTTGGGATAGGGTTTTATGCACACCTACTGTGTGCTAGGCTCATCATGGATATGCCACACGTTATCTCATTTAACCCATATAGCAGTCTTGTTGTATGTTAGAAGCATACAAGTCACTTTACTACAGGTGAAAAAAAGTAAGGCTTCAGAAATTAAGGAATCTGCTGAAGGTCACACAACTTGCAAAATTGGCCTTTAAACTCAACTTTGACTTTGAAGTCTGTGAGGTTTTTTTCCCCCTGATTAGATACCTTTCGTAAAAACTGGTACCTTTTAAAGGCTTTTTTAGATGCCTTAGTATTTACACAGGAACTGACATGACTGTTACCAGATAAATTGGAACTATTTACCCATGCACTCTGAACTGCTAATAACCTTCAAGGAAGAAAGCATCACTGGTAGGTAGATAGTGGTCTTCTCAGTAGCTAGTACTAGCTAGTGATCTGGACTTTGTGTGATCTGCAGAATACTGAATGATCTGTTAACAACTCAAACATCACTGACACAATAATGGTAATATAACAAGTAGCCAGATAATAAAATTAACAGCCTATGTGATTTTAACGGGTCATCTCTGAAAACTTTCTCTTATAGCTCTGTCTTTAAATAAGCACATATGTTCTCTAGACAACTTTCACAGATCCTATTTAAGTCACAAGAAAGCTTATAAAATTTTTATCTGAGTCTCTAGGGTTGTTACTAGGGTTATAAACTGAGCTAGGCATGAGCCTGAATTATAGGTATCTAGGATTTAATCTGAAACAAATATGAGTGATATTAAAACAACAACAGTGAAGTGCCTGGCTGGCTCAGTCAGTAAAGTATGTGACCCTTGATCTCAGGGATGTGGGTTCAAGCCCCACATTGGGCATAGAGATTACTTAAATAAATAAACTTAAAAAAACATCAACAATGACAGAGATCTTATATTGTTTTCCCTCTGATTATCAAAGTAATACAAGCCTATTTTAGAAACAAATTTAGTACAATAAAACATTTTTAAGAAAATGAGAATTATCTATGGTTGTTACCCATGATAAATGCTATAAATATTTTAATGCATTTTCTTACAATGATTTTAGTCTATAGTATACTCTCTAAAGTTGAGATTGTACTTTACATACAATTTTTATCCATTTTCACTTGAATTTTTATAAACGTTATTTTAAATGGTTGAAAAAAATGTCAATTTAGTGGATATCTGTGGGATTTTCTGCCCTGCATCATCCTTTCCACTGTCCTATCCTCCACTGTCTACATGGTTACTATAGGAGCAGTCATGTTCTTATTTAACCATATCCCATCTGCTTGCAGCAGAAGTGAGCAGTTGGCCAAACTTAGCTAATTGAACTGCTTCTCCAGAAAAATTTTGAACTTGGGACCTCTCTGGTAGCTGAAGCCCTGGGAGCTTTCTTTGGCTCTATTTGTTGGTCTTAGTGAGAACAAATGAAATTGAAAGTGCTGAGAGCAGATATAAGAGTCAGAAAAAAGCCCCCTGCCGGTGTCTGTAATTCCAATTGTTCTTGAAACTCAGCTTCATCTCTAGCTCCTGACTCATTTGTTTCACCTTTCTTTGGATGCCTTGAGTCGGTAAATTCTCTTTCTGTTGAAGCTCATTTGAGTTGGGTTTCTGTTGCTTTCTGCAAAATAATCTGCCTTGTACATTAATCTTGGGAGATTATAGATGAGAGAACTGGGGCCCAGAGAGATTAAATAAGCTGGAAAATGGTAGAACTGTGATGGAACCCAGAAATATTTGACTCCGAAGCCTGCACACTCACCATTAGAATTCACATTCCCAGAGCAGAAGTTTTCTGGGACTTCTCTCTTCATGTGCTTCTCTCCAACAAAAATAGCAGCAAGAACAGGAGAAATGTGCAGAGCCACCTGATTCTTTTAGTTTTAATTTAGTTTAACTTTTTTCTTTCTTTGCTATAGGGACAGAGAACTGAATGTAAAACAGTAAAGAGATCCTCTTTCTGCCTTTGAGTTTCTGTGTTTCTGCTTGAATATTCCCACTTCTTATTCTCCGTGTATACCCTGCCCATACAACCCAGACTAGTTCTCCTTTGATTGGGACTAGTTATCAACTCCTTTGTTAAAGATGCCTGGATTCTTGCTTCTTTCTTTGCATTCTCCATTGCTCTCATTGCCCTCAGGTTTTCCAGAGAATGCTTACTCGGAAACTGTGCTGTCTCATTATGATTGTCATCATTACCATCATCACTGACAATATTGATGAGTGACTGTCATGGACCTGGCATGAGTTAGGCATTTGATACTTACTATCTCATTTATTTTTTACTAGAAGGCTTTGTAGGTACTTCTACTACTACTCGTCCTATTGATGTCACTATTGTCCCCATTTTCCATAGGAAGAAACTGAGCCTTAGAGCGATTACTTTTCTAAGGTCACATACCTAATATATGGTGGAGCCCAGATTGGCATCCAGTTCTACTCCCATGGTTCACGCTCATACCCACTCTAAAGTTACTGCTTACAATGGATTCTGTGATAGCCTTGGGGTAAGAGAGGAAGACCAGGAGGCTTTACTCTTATTAGTGCCAGGCTGACTGGCCAGAAGGTTCAGCATTCAGGTCTGTGTTTAAAGGGTTGTGAATTCCAGTAGATAAGACACAATCTACGGCAAAAATCCAGCTCATCTGGTGCAACATACGGATCATTTTGCTGGTAGAATGGTCTAGCATATGACTTACATTATCGCTTGGGAATTACAGAGACAAGGTCACCCAGACATTAGCAGAGGGAAAAGCAAGGACTGCAAAGGTTGTCGTGGCTCCAGCCAAGAGGATAGCTGTCGGTTACAGATCCTTAGAGTCAGCCAAGGAAATAAAGAGATAAATAAAAATGATTTATTGTAAGGAATTGGCTCATGTGATTATGAGGCTGAGGAGTTCCATGATCTACCGTCTGTGAGCTAAAGACCTAAGAAAGCCAATGGCGTAAATTTCAGTCCTAGTCCAAAGGCCTGAGAACAAGGAGAACCGATGGTATAAGTCCCAGGCCAAGGGCAGGAGAAGACTGATGTCCTATTCCAGTCAGTTTGGAGACCAGTTCCCCCTTTCTCTGCCTTTTTGTTCTAGTCAGGCCCTCAACTATTTGAATGATGTCCACTCTCACTGGGCAGGACCATCTGCTTTACTCAGTCCATGAATCCAAATGCTAATCTTGTCTGGAAACAACCTCACAGACATATCCAGAAATGATGTTGAATGTGAGCATCCTATGATCCAGTCAAGTTGACACATAAAATTAACCATCACATAGGCCAAACACCAGGCATTACAAAGACGAATTTCAGAGTGTATCAGCTAATGAGCAAGACCAAAAATTTGGAGATTAGTTCATTTCTTCTTAACCTCTTGCTTGCTGAATGACTTCTAGCAAATTCTTTTACCTTGCTAAGCCTGCATTCTCTTATCTGCAAAACAAGGACAACATCTAACGTACAAATGTTTATTAGAGCTGAAATCAACTAATAATTTATATCTAATGGGATATTATTTTGAAACATTAAGATAAAAATTCTTTGGCTTGAAGAAGGAAGGAGAGTAGGGGGGAATATATCAATCAGGTTCTCTACAGAAACAGAATCGGTAGGAAAAAAAAAAAAAAAAAAAGAATCGGTAGGGAGCGGAATATTGGTATCAATATCAATATCTCTATCCGTGATCTATCAATCAAGGAATTGGCTCATGTGATTGTGGGGGTGGTGAGTTTGAAATCTGTAAAGTAGGCTGGCAGACTGAAAGCTCGTGGGCAAGGGACTGATTTGTTGTCATGAAATAGAATTTATTCTTCCTGGGGAAAACCTCAGTTTTAAGGGCTTTCAGTGGGTTAAATGAGTCCCCCACACATTATTGAGACTAATTTCCTTTACTTAAAGTCAACCGGTTGTAGATGTTAATGGAATCTACAAAATCCCTTCAGAGCAGTAACTAGGTGAGTGTTCGAATAACTAAGCACCACAGTACAGCCAAGTTGATGTGTAAAACTAACCATCACTGAAGGTAAGATGTGAGACACCTGCTGAAGAGAGCCTCTGCTGACATCTTGATTTCACGCTAGAATTGTGGGACAATCCATTTCTGTTGTTGAAGCCACCCAGTTTGTGGTACTTTGTTGTGGCAGCCCTAGGAAAAGAATCCAGTCTGTTTATTATTTAAGATGTGTGTTTTGTTCCACTCTAATGACAAGCTCCAGGAAAGCAGGGGTTCCCTGTTTTGTTCCCAGGCATCTTAGAATAGTTCTTGGCATGTGGTAAGCACTCAGTATTTGCTTAGAGCATGAATGAATGGTTACACACCAGTGGCATCCTTGCTACCTGTATCAGGTGGGTATTATGATCTTCTTGCCAAAGATGAGGAAACTGATACCTAAGATCAGGCTGCTCAGAATCATTGCAGAATTTGAACCCAGGTTTTCTGAATTCTGCCTCTGATTAAGGTCAGTGTCTGATCTGTAACAATGGCTCTCAAACATTAGTGGGTGTCAGAATCACCTGGAAGACATGATTTCACTCGTGGAATTTAAGAAATGAAACAGATGAACATGGAGGAGAAAAGGAGGCAAACCAGAACTATAGAGAACAAACCGAGGGTTGCTGGAGGGGAGGTGGGTGGGGGAGGGGATGGGTTAAATGGATCATGGCCATTAAGGAGTGTACTTGTGATGAGCACTGGGTATTGTATGTAAGCGATGTATCACAAAATTCTACTACTGAAACTAATACTATGTTAACTAACTGGAATTTAAATAAAAACTTAAAAAAGAAAAAAAAGAAGCAATCACCTACTCTTTAAAAAAAAAAAATGACCTGGAGGACTTGTGAAGACCCAGATATTCTGATCCAAAAGGTCTGGGGTGCAGCCTGAGAATGCCTAACGAATTTCCAGGTGATGCTTCTGCTGCTGTTTCTGGAATAGCACTTTGAAAACCACTGTGCTCTGTATAATACAGCCACCTGCCTAAGCTTATATTACTTGGTAAGTCTAAGTAGTTCTCTGCATGATCAAACGCTGTGTGACACCACCCAATTCCTTGGGTTGTGTATATTTCAAAACCTCATGGTTAATCACCTAGTATAGCAAGAAAAATGGACACTTGTATTTCCATTTCTTGCTTACTATTTTTTTTCCTTTAATGTTGTGCTTTTATGTTGGTCCTCTTTTTTCTTTCCTTATTTTCTTTGTTCTCCCTCCTCTGAACTTTCTTTATAAGCTCTATTTGTTGTATTGCGGTTTTTCCCCCATGTTCTGTGATATACTGTGAAAAGTATGTGAAAATAACAATTTAATTAAGCTTAACGTAAATTACCTTGCATCTAGCCTGAGAGCAGCACAAAGCCTGCCATAATTCCTATTATTAACTTCACTTTGGAGGTTTTGTTTGTTGAGGGGCATCTGAAAAACCTTAGAAACTCAGTCCAGCAAAAAAATTGGGTGACTGCTGTAATAATGTATAAATCAGAGATTTGAGATCTCAGACACAGATGATAAAGTTACCATGGAAGGAATTTTTTTTCCTCTGGTTGTTATTACGAGTATTACTGGCCATGAAATCTGTCCAGGATAATGCATCATCTAGCACAGGGGAGGTTGGACTTCAAAAAAAGGTAGAAAATTCAAATCAGAAAAAGCTGCTTTAAATCACTCATTGTTGTATCCATACTGATGTCTTTAATGAAGAAAGAACAAAAACCAAAGAAAGACTTGATTGATTCTTCAAAGAACATACTTTTTCGTCATGATCAAGTGGACAGTGATTAGATTTTGATTTTAAATTTTCTTAGTATTTCTCAAATATAAAATTCTTGGACTGTATGGTTCCAACACTTTTAAATACACACATTCATCTCATAATACGGAAAAGCTTTTGCTCAGAGGAATTTTTTGGTCTGTGTTGAAATGACAATTAAAACCGCTAGAGGGCACTGTGGATAAACATTTGCACCAAAGATCTCTATAGGCGCTCTAACCTGCTTGAATTTAGTTGTGCAGGAAGTCTCCAGTTACACCTATATAGTGATCCAAAATTTTGTTTTCAAATTACTTCTTTGGAATTCAAAATGCATTTTTCTCAGAGAAATAAAATGAGTAGCGATATGTTCCTAAGTTAACCCTGTTATTTGCTATGTAGAAGTAAACAATGATAAAAGCAAAAAACCCTAGTAAAATTGTGCAACTCATTTAGATATAATGGGGTTTAAAAATCTGAATGTAGAGGCTATTTTGGGGGGCTGGAGGGGAACAGCTTTAATTCACAGAAGCCTACTAGCTTGAAAATACTGCAAAGTTACAATCTCCACTTCAAAAACAATGGTAAAAGGAAAACAGTGATGAACTGTTAATCTTCCAGTCATCCCCACTAACTAGATTGATAGCTGTAGCCCCTCCCTCCCAGCTCCCTTGTGTTGTGAATGGGGTGGAGTTGACCTGGTTCTGCCTCCCCCTAGAGCCTGCGTGGCTGCTTGCTTTCTGATGACCACTCCCTCTGGCCACTTCTGCTTCCCCACCTGCTTGCTGCTCAGCAGCATTCCTTGCTTCTTTCCTTTATCTTTTTTTTTTTTTTCTTTCCTTTATCTTAAAAGGCAGCCAGCTGTCCAGCCAGCTGTGTCATGGGAAGGCATTTCCTCCTGGTCCCAAGCTAGCAAGGGTAATTTCTTCTCGCATCAATCTCCCCAGATCTAGTTTTGGGAATTCACTAAGCTCACTCCCCAGTTGGGAACAGGACCACCCCTGTGGCTGCTGCAGGGTCTCCCTGCTTTCCCTCTGTCCCCCTGCCCTAGGAATGGTTTGCCTTTTCTCCTTTCCTTCTCAACTTTCTTCCTCCTAACTTAATGACTGTTTTGGGAATATCCAATTTTTTTTTCCCCTCTGGGGCTTTCGACTACATTAGTCTACATTTCAATCAGTGGGCATTTTAAACTAAACAGGAAACAAAACATGATTTGACAGTGAATTTCTCATCCTGATGTCTCACCACCCTGCTCCTTTTCTCTTTAGCCAGAGTTGAAATCAGTTTTCTTTCTTCTCCTCAGAGCTAATGGGGAGGCAGGTGGAAGTGGATGGTGACCAAAATGTCTGAAGGTGTGTGCATGAGAGGACTGTTGACCAGAGGGGCTCTTTCTCTCTGGATGATGAAAAGTAGTGGGTGAGCACCCTGAATACCACAGATCACCCTCGTAATTTAGGTGTATCCATGTCACCTCAGAGTGCTTGTCAAAAATGCAGATTCCTAGACATGTGGAGTGAGACCCAGGGAAGAGCATTTTATTTATTTATTTATGTATGTATGTGTGTATGTATGTATGTATGTATTTATCAGAGAGAGAGAATGAAAACATGAGCAGGGGGAGGGGCAGGGGGAGAAGCAGGCTCCCCGCTGAGAAGGAACCCAATGCAGGACTCGATCCCAGGACCCTGGGACCATGACCTCAGCCAAAGGCAGACACTCAACCCACTGAGCCACCCAGGTGCCCCCCCAAGGAAGAGCATTTTAAATGAGCATCCAGTGTATAGAGATATGGAATTACTATGCTGTACACCTGAAATTAATGTAACATTATGTGTCAACTATATTCAAATTTCAAACAAACAAACAAATAAGCATGTTTGATGATTCTCATGAGGCCACACATTGGCAAATTACCCAACAGGTCCTCCATCCTCAATCCTCCTTCTGGGCGAATATGTTGTGATTTTAGAGTGTATCTTTTGTTTATGGGTTATTGTTTAAGGCAGCAAATGTGTCACTATCACCAAGGAGACAGGAAAGGTATTTGATTGGTTTGTTTGGTGAGGTTATAAAAAAATAATGTTTAGTAAAGATGGACATTGATTTGATCTGCCTGTTTAGAAGTACATGCATGGTATTTCCACCCACACTTTTCACAAAAGAGGAAAGCATTATTCATGAAACCTTCTGTGTGTGTTTTTTTTTTAGGTGATAAATAATTGAAAGTAAAGGTTGGCATCAATATGCTATGTCAAGCTTTTCTTTTTCTTTCTTTTTTTTTTAAGGGTAATGAGGAGACAGATGGCATTTTTTTTCGATAGATGCCAAAAAAAAGCTCCCAAATCTCACAGTTGTGGAAGCAAATCTTATATAATTTCCAAAAGCAGAGCTTGGATCCTACTGCCCGTCCTCTCTAGCCCTTTAGGACAGTCACTCACAGGGAAAGTAGGTGTGCATATTCTGATTGTCTTTGGATTGGTTAAATAGAGGGCTTTTTGGTTAAAACCAGAGCTTTCTAAGTATGCAGAAAATAAACACGTGAGAAATGAAAACCCAACTGTGCCCAGCTGATTAATTGTGGATACATTTCAAATATGTGGGGGTTTAAATGGATAATAGGGACTACACTAACCCCACCCTGTTACACACTTCAAAATATTTTATCATTTTAGGGTATCTAGCCTTTTATGACAGCAAAAGGAACATTATTACTTAAACAGAATGACATTAATTTTGGAAAGATCAAACAAGTTCTTCAGTATGTGTTTTGGCTAGACAAATGATGGCAAAAAAAATCTCTGATGCATCATTTTTAAGTAGATTATTGAAATGATAGAGCTTTGATTTTTTCAATGTTCTTTTTAACGTCTGACAAGTCAAAGTGCTTCAATCTACATAAGTCATATACTAATTAGTAATTAACCACCGTTATTTAATTAGACTATCTAGTTGGTGGATCATGCATTAATCACTCCCAATTTGGTGTGTGCCGGCTGCTTGTAGTGACTGGGCCACTCTGCTGGGGTTCATTTCATGCTGTGTGATGCAGCTGTGCCCAGACAAAATCTTTTTCTGCCTTTGTCTTCAATTTAGAGAAGAAACATTAAAATGTGTGGAATTTGACTAGTCAACTAGACTTCCAAAATGGTTTCAAAAGGCAAAAATGAATCTTTGCCAAGTGAATAAAGAACTCTTTTATTCAGGAGATTCATTATATTTTCTTCTTTCCTAGGCTTTGGATTTTCTCTTAGATCATTTGAAAATGATACATATGCCTTTAAGGAAAAGTCAAAGTTGTATCTGAGACCTACTGAATTTGCAGAAACTATGAGCATGTATGCAATAAAAGCTCAAACTCTCAACACTTTTCTAAAGCTTTTGGTGAATAGGGTATGTAAGATGAAATATATTTGAAAGCATTTTAACCAGAAATGACCACAGTAATTTAGAAATAGTTATTTTATAAAAAGTTAACATGTCTTAGATTATGAAACTAACCCTTTGTGGCTTTTATTCTATCAATTGTTACATAAATGGGGAATTCTGCTATTAAGAATTCGTCAAACTGCATAATGTGTCTTGAACAGCAACTCCTTAGGATCTTTTTCAAAATTTAATTGCAGTGTAATTGACATATAATATCCTATTAGTTGCAGGTGTGCATTACAGTGATTTGATAATTTAAATTTTTTTTATTAACATATAATGTATTATTTGTTTCAGGGGTACAGGTCTGTGATTCATCAGTCTTACACAATTCATAGCGCTCTCACCATAGTACCTACCCTCCCCAATGTCCATCATCCAGCCACCCCATCCCTCCCACCCCTCTCCACTCCAGCAACCCTCAGTTTGTTTCCTGAGATTAAGAGTCTCTTATGGTTTGTCTCCCTCTCTGGTTTCATCTTGTTTCATT
>NC_138373.1:97521256-97544589 GCF_054177405.1 Leptonychotes weddellii
TGGGTGCAATTGTAAATGGGATCGACTCCTTAATTTCTCTTTCTTCTGTCTTGTTTTTGAGTGTATAGAAATGCAGCTGATTTCTGTGCATTGATTTTATATCCTGCCACTTTACTGAATTCCTGTATGAGTTCTAGCAGTTTTGGGGTGGAGTCTTTTGGGTTGTGTGATTTGATATTTTTGTGTATTATGGAATGATCATCGCAGTAAGTTTAGTTCCCATCTGCTACCACAGAATGTTAGTACAATATTATTGGCTATATTCCCTACAACGTACGTTAAATCCTCATGACTTACTTGTTTCATAACTGGAAGTTTGTATTTCTTAAGCCCCTTCACCTATTCTGCCTGCCCCCAAATCCTCCTGCTCTAGTAACCAACAGTTTGTTTTCTATCCAGAAGGTACCCTTGATAATTAAGTCTCCACTCTTAAAGTTGCCTTTAACTGTAAGTAGACTTCATCTAAGTCAGTGGTTCTTAGCTCTGGGCAGAGCTCAGGGAAGAAGATGATTTATATAATCCAAATTGTCTATGGACTTTTTTTGCTTATTTAATTGTGTTTCTGTATGAAAGACTATTGTTTGTGGTAGGGCTTTATGATGAAGGGCGGCCATATTTTGAACACAAAATTGGAGGCAAGCTCATTTGGTGTGACCAGATTCATCTTTTCCCCAGAAAGTGAAACAGGCAAAAACCTGAGGCAAAGATCATCTCAGGCAAATCTGGAGGGCAATCACACTTTCCTGAATGCCTGGACAAAAGCAGTTCCCTCTGTGGGAAGTCCGTTCTATTTCCCAAGTCCATTCTGTTTCCCTCTGAAAGAGAGGCAGCCTAGAAACAGGCTTCTGAGAGGGGATTGGCTCATTCAAATTTGTACAGTAAATAAATGCTGGAATTAGGACCAGGACTCAGATCTTCTGCTACCTGGTCCCAGGTTCTCTTCACCATATATTTCTCCTCCTCTTCATCTTCCTCTTTTTATTTTTTTTTTCTTCTGGATAAAGGTGTTTAGACAAAGAAGTTGAAATTTAATGTGGCCATTATTTCAAATTTTATATAATGTTTTATTTCATAAACATACTTTTTGATTAATTTTCATTTCTTTAAAATGGCAGGTTAATCATTCAGCACAAATTTGATTATAAACTAGTCATAGTTTAAACATAGTTTATGCCTAGATTATGCATACATGTGTGGAAAGTCTTTCCTTTACATTTCTAACTATCAAAAGATGGAATTATCTCTCTGGAATGATTGGAAGTGTTTTAATAAAGGCTCAATGAACATGAATAATGAATCTCCCCAAAACTGTTTTGACCCTTCTCATTCCATGCATGTATCATAATCCCAACTTCAGAAGAAAAAAAGCTGCTTTGAACAGAATAAGTGTTCTGATTGTTGACACATTGTGATAGAATCTGATTGGGGATAATTCTTCCCTTACCATTCTGTAGCAGTAATGACATTTCCTTAGAAATTTCCAGTTATTAAATATGCATATTAAAAATAAATTAAGAATTAAGAACAGACTGGGATTAAAGAGTTCTAGATCTTTGGTCAAATCCAATGATCAGCTTTATGATATCTCTGATAAGAGAAACAGCTTAAACCTTTCATTGAAAATAGTAAGGTTCTGTGTTAGCGGTATCCAGATATCATGATCAGTGAGCCACTGTTCACTCAGTTTTTCATGTCTGTTATATCACATCAATCCCAATCTGACAAGAATCAACATTCTCAAAGAACATGTGGTATTATACTTTATACTGTCTACCTTCTGTATGTTCTTCTCCTGGTCAAAAACCAATGTGAAGGATTTATGAAGTGGTAGGACAGTATAGTAGAACTCAGGAACTCATTCTGAACTCAAGACTCCGGATATCTAATCTGTCATTGGCTGCCATCTAGCACTGTGACTTTGGGACATCATTTTGCCCATCTGTAAAATCAATGGAACTGGCTTAGCGTTGCCATTATGCTTTTCGACCCTAAAGTTTTGTGTAAATATTTAAAGAAATATGCTGAAAACTCTGGACTTACATCAAGGCTATGGATGTTTATTTAAACCCAGGACTAGGGAGTTTTCATTTAAACTCCAGCCATTTTACAAACATTCTTATGTTCTCAATAATCAGGGTATTTTATGGATATGTTAAGGACTTGACAGTTGGCCAAAATTATGTAGCAGCCAAAACTCGGCCCACAGTCTCTGCTCCATTTGGGAGAATGCTGAAAACAGAATGGAGGCTACAATAGATAGAAATGACAAAATCCAAAATTGTTCTTCCGTTTACCTACCAGTTTGTTAAACAAAGAATGTCCGCTCTGATTTCTATTGCCCGCTGAGTTTGGTAATAGAAGCCACAAACTGCAAAAGCCAGCCATTTATTTCTTTCTCCTCTGCTACTGGTAGTCAGAAATCAGGGTAGAACTTATCAGCTTGTTTGTTAAAAACACAAACAGGAGAAGAACTCATGTATTTATTATTCTTTTCCACTGCACGAGTTAACTGATGTTGTCTTTAGGTTGGAGATTTGTACATTGTTATGTAAATGGAGCAAACCACTGCGTATTAGCTTACCATGGCTCCCATGATGTTCACTTCTTCCTAGCAGGCTGGGTAGTTAGCTGGCACCAAACTGAAATTCTCACGCATCCAGTTTCTCTAAATATAGTTCATACAAGCCTATTTTTAGCAATTTAGTGCCTGCCTACTTTACATATCCATGAAACTACTAACCATAGATAAGACAGACTCTGGGTATGAAATTCCCCCAAGCTCTCCTGCCCTTGGAGCCCTCTGGCCCGGAGACTCTGCACCTCCCTGCTGAGCAACGTTGCCGAGACCCATAAGCCCCCTTTCCAGTTTCTCCTTCTGCCTTGGGAGGTATCTCCGTATTCCCCTTCTGAGTGGCGGTGTGTGCCGCCGGCTCAGGAAGATCTACTGTTTGGGAGGAACTTCCCCCCCTTAGGTAATTCTCAGTGCCATCCGGTGAAGTTTGTTGTATGTTACTGCCTCGTAGCCCTGCTTCTTCCTTGATCAACCCCCAGGCGTAGAACTTACACATATGCCTGATACATACCTGTGAGTGTATGTTTTTAAAATAATAAACCTAATAGGTTTGCTTTAGACTGGACATGAAAATAAATCTATAAATGATGTGTTCGTAATTATTGTTCCTTCATGATGTGAAATAGTAATTTGGTTGCTTTTTTTTTTTTTTTATGTGAACAACAAAGGCAGCATGATATAGTGAAATAGCAAAGGAGTTGAAGTCAGAGGCCTTGAGTTTGGGCCTTGGCTGTTTATTACCATGTGACCTTGGACAAGTCACTTAGCCACCCTGAAGTTCAGTTTCAGAGCTACAAAATAATAATATTACTGCTTACAATTCTTTTTATTGACCTCACTACAATGTGGAGGTGACAGGACATAAAACACGTTGGTAAATTCTTTTTTTTTTTTTTAAAGATTTTATTTATTGATTTTAGAGAGAGAGATTGATAGAGTGCAGTGGGGAGGGGCAGTAGGAGAAGGAGAGAGAAACTCAGGTAGACTCTGCACTGAGCACGAAGCCCAACACAGGGCTCGATCTCACAACCATGAGATCACCACCTGAGCTGAAAGTAAGAATTGGATGCTCAGCCAACTCTGCCACCCAGCTGCCCCAAATAAATTGGTGAATTCTAAAGCACAGTGTTCAAGCCCTGGTCTTACTACTTAGGTAACCAAAGGGAACCTCTCTGAACCTCATTTTCTTTATCATCAAAAGAGGATAACAGTACTACTTGTTTCATAGGGTTGCTCTGAGGATCAAAATAATTCTCCTTCAAATGTTTCTTTCTTTTTTTTTTTTTAAAGATTTTATTTATTTATTTATTTGAGAGAGAGAGAATGAGAGAGAGCACATGAGAGGGGGGAGGGTCAGAGGGAGAAGCAGACTCCCTGCCGAGCAGGGAGCCCGATGCGGGACTCGATCCAGTGACTCCAGGATCATGACCTGAGCCGAAGGCAGTCGCCCCCTTCAAATGTTTCTAGTGCACATAGACACACATATTATATATGTGCTTCAGTGAAAAAATGAAGTACAAGAATCAGATAAGTCATATACAGGCGTCATGAGGCATGTGAGCATATTACAGAAGCAAGGTGTTTAGAAGTGGGTGATACTCATTTTTTAAAATCCATTAGAACTATGGGCAATAATTCTGCATTTATGTGAAAAACAACTCTGAAATGTGAATAGTGTGAAATATTGGAAAGGAGTAGTGGAGAATAAAAAATGCTCTCAAATGATCAAAATAATTCTCATATGTTCCATTCTCATGGGTCATACCTATATATATTTTTGCATATATTATACTCAAACCACAAAGATATTACTCAAGTATGGAGATCGGTTAAAAAGAAAATGAGACTCCTTGTTTTAATTTAATTTCCAGACAATGAATTACATCAATGAGGTCTGGCATCTAATAAAAAACTGCAAATAGAGGAAGCAGATTAATTATCAGCCTACAGTTCAGTGGCTCCAGCGTGATGCTGAATGCATTTTCTCATGTCGGACTGACGAACCCAATCCCCTTAATAGAAAAAAAGCAACGACTGTGCTTGAACAACAATAAGGTGACTTAGTCTTCCTAAAACTGTTCACAGGAGGACAGGAAGCCCTTTTCAGAAGACCAGCATGGTAATGTGGGATCTGCATACACAAAATGAACTGTTGACTTCGGCTCTTTGTGAGCCAGTACATAATATTGCTAAGTACAGCTATAAGGAGGTGTATGCGATTGGTCTGGTGCACTTCATTAAGAGGGTTACAGCAAAGACAGTGCAGCTGAAATGAACAAGTCAATTGGTACATCTACTTTACACTCTGTGCTGAGCAACAGAAATGTCTTTGATAGAAAATGCAGTCGAATAAAAATAAGGTGACCTGGACAATATAGGGGATAAAAATATATATTTTTAAAGATTTTATTTTTTTGTTTGACAGAGAGAGACACAGCGAGAGCGGGAACACAAACGGGGAGTGGGAGAGGGAGAAGCAGGCTTCCCGCTGAGCAGGGAGCCCGATGTGGGGCTTGATCCCGGGATTCCGGGATCATGACCTGAGCTGAAGGCAGACGCTTAACGACTGAGCCACCCAGGTGCCCCAGGGGATAAAAATATTATCGCTGGATAGGCAGATGTGAAAGGGAGCACTCTTCAACCTTACAGTGTTTATTCTGGTGATGGATGGTATAGAGAGCACGGATTGGCTGCATGTACTGATGAGAAGAAATTACTAGGGGACAAGAACAAGGAGATTATTTAATGTCTCCTTCTATGACACAGATAGCTATGCTATAAATCTTTTGGAGAAGAAAGAAAGATACAGCTGAATACATGAAAAGTAGGAAGGAAAAGAGGGATGGAGGAAGGAAAGAAGGAAAGGAAGGAGGAAAATAAATAACAAATGAGAACAAGTTAAAGGATTATGATGTTTGAGAGATAAATTTATTGTCCTTATCCATTCCTAAATATAGACAGGATCTCTTAGATTAGGGACTAGATTGCCAATTACAGCCAAAAGGTGATGAAGTGGCTCCACCACTTAGGTAATAGGGCTCACTACACAGTACCTAAATGAGTGAATGACCTCAAGCAAATAACTTGACTTTGCTAGGCTTTAGGTTCCTTTTGTATAAAATGGAGATTATAATGCCTGAATGGTTGTCGTAAGGAGTAGATGCAGCAATACCTGTGAAATACTGACATACAGTAAAGACTCAGTTTTTACCATTCTGCTCCTCCTTCTCATCAAACAATGAAGCAGAAGGCAAGGTGAACAGGTACAGTCCAGGAGTGTTTGGCTGCTGTAAGCAAGGGGTATGCAACTCTTTGAATTCATGCAATACTGATTTTCATTTAAGAAGGAATTAGCTAAAATCTAGATTTGCTTAACTTTTCATACACATTTATACTAGTCAGGCTTCTCCTTCTGCTAGTACAGAAATAGGCAGGGTTTAAACTTTAACTCGTGGATATTTAGGAAAATATATGGGTAAATGAAAGATTTGGAGAAATGAGTAAATGTTAAGATTGAATTCATCCCATTTAAAGGTAGAAAACAAGAATGCAGAGAGAAATTCCTCTTTTTCCTTTGCTCCATTGATTGGTGTTGAAAGGACTTTTCATGAGTTTAGGAACATGTAGTAATAAAATGCTGGGACAATTTGTGAATTCAGATGTTGTATTTTAGGAGAAAATGTTGCTGGCAGCCTGGTGGAACATCTCATTTTTTATTCCACTAAACTTGTATTAAAGAGTCTTCTTTCCTTGAGAAAAGGAGGATTTCTAGAGAAGATTTCTGAAGTTTCAATATGATAACAGATGGTATTTCAAATCTTCCATCAGTTACATATGTGATAGAAGTCCAAATTTAGATTCATTACACAGCTACAATTCTTGACAAAGAGTTTATGGAATTTAGGTCCAGTCAAAGGAATATCCATTCCCTCCTGGAACCATGTATATACATCCCTTGGAGGAAATTTCAGATGGCCCAGGTCACTTTTCCTTCCCTTTCAAGGATGACTCCGAGAGTGGTTACTTTAGTTATACACACAAATCAGTGTGGAACCCATAAGCTTTTTACTATGCATTAATATGCATAGTAAAGCATATTGACTAATTTAAGGTGACCCTACTGTTCTATGGCTTATCACTTCTTGGTCTTGTGATTATTCTCTTTCACTCAAATGAGAGTGGCTTTCTCTTCACTGTGGCTGTTTTCTAGATGTCTACAGTGATATTATTTTGTTTGAATCATGTCTCTATGTCCAAAATAATGCCATAGGCTGTTCTGATTTTTTACCCCTGCTGCTTTGATACCTACTGCTATATCCCACCTTCTTCCCACCCCCTGCCATCTCGTCTTTCCTTGTAAATTTAGACTATGATTAAAACCTGGGCACCCACTTCATGACTTAGCACACGCTGTCCCATATGCCTTTGTTGCTTTCTGTGAGGTCCCCACATGTCTCTGCTGATGTGTCACCTTCTCAGAGAGACATCCCTTGATGTGGTTACATCTGAAAACATTCCACCTGCTACTATTATTTCTTATTTAAACACTGTGGGGTTTTTTTTTTGTTGCATTTATCACAATTTATACTTATTTATTATATATTTTACTTGTTTTCTTATCTGTTTCTCATCTGTACTCAGGAGGGGAGACACCATGTCTGCCTGGAACATCTTTGTATCCCTAGATCCTTGATTGGCAAATGCATATTCAATTATGGTCTTGGCCTTTTATTTAAGATAATTTAAAACTAATAAGGAAGTTGCAGAAATAGTACAAAAAACTTGTCAGCTATCTAGATTCACTATTAATACCTTTGCCATATTTGTACTATCATTTTCTTTTTGTATAGACATATTATTATGTATATACCCCTAAATACATTAGTCGTATTTTCTAGAAATGTCTCCCTCAAGGACATTTTTTTGTTTATAAACGCAAGACAGTTATAAAGATCAAAACATTTAACATTGATGTGATACTAACGGTTAATCTACAGTACACATTCAAATTTTTACAACAGCTCCATCCATTACTGTCTATCATAGCAAGGGTTTTACCATTCTAACATGCAGTGAAGGATCACACATTGCATTTAGTTGTCACATTGCTGTAGTCTTCCTTTAACATCAGACCTATTCCTTGGCCTTTTGTAACCTTGACATTTTTAAAGAGGATAGGTCAGTAATAAAATAGAGGATCCTTCAATTTGGGTTTATCTGATGTTTCCTCATGATTGGATTCAGACAGGATGTTTTTGTCAGGAATACTTTCTGAGAGATGTTTCCTGCTCACTGCATCACATGGAGAGGCACATTATGTCAAATTGTCACATTTTAGTTAAATCTCTTCTTTCTTTTGAGAACATTTAAGTTCTACTTTCTTAGCAAATTTCAATTATATGATATGTGTTTTCAATAATGGTCACCATATTTTTTTACATTAGATCCTCAGACCGTATTCATCTCCTAGCTGAAAGTTTGTACCCTTTTACCAGCCCACCCTCAGCCCCTGGGGCAACCACTTCTCTCTTTTCTGTTTCTGTGAGTTTGAGGTGTTTTTGTTTGTTTGTTTTTTAAGATTCCATATATGTAATGATACCACGCAGTATTTGTTTTCCTCTGTCTGGCCTATCACACTTTAATCAAATTTCTTAACAGTGACTGAATGGATAGTAGAGGGTTATGTTCTAGGACTTTAGACCTATTGTTTGATCATGATGACGTCTGCCTTACAGGTGGCATTAATGAAACTGTTTACATATAGAGATGACTTATGCATGAATCCAGACCTCCAGAGCCCTTCTGTTAGGTTTAGAATTAGATGTTATACATGCTTAGGTTTTCTATATACATTTGAAAAGTAAACTTGTTATTTACTATTAATAAGCAGTTTGACAAGGTATAGATTGTTGTTTTTTTAAAGATACTATAATATTTCTATCATTCAGTATCTGGAACACAGGCATGAGGTGAATGAATAAGTGAATGAATGAATGAATGAATGAATCAATCAATCAATCAGTGTTCAAATTTAGTGTTAGACTCTATAGCATGCCAGTTCTGAAAACCGATCCTTTGATTATCTCCATGGTATGTTCTTAATAGGACCATAATATATCATAGTGGTAAAGCCATCTCCCTCAGCTAACAGATGAAATAACTGAGATCCAGGATTGTAGAGTTGTTTGCCAAACCTCACACACAGTGTGATTGGGATCCACATTTTTTTTTTTTTAAATAATGGTCTTAGATTTTTGGGTTATTCTCTTAAGTTTTTCAACAGAAAGAATTTTCTAAGTGTAGAGCATATTTTGACATTAACTTCTGGGTTTCTTGTTTCTCCTTCAAGGATGACTGAGTAGAATCTAATAAAAATGCTTTTAATGTAATTCTCCTTGATTGGTGATGTGTCATGGACTAGACAGGGCTCTGCCAAGTGATGTTACTCATCTCACCTCCAGCTTAAAGATGTTGGTGATTTTTCAGGAAGGAATCAAAGACCATTAATAGAGTTTGATGTTTTCTTCAGTTCAGTTGGAGGTACGGTGTGATCTGTTTTTTGTGATTCTTGCCCACCTTGTCAGCAGCAAAGATCAGGTGTCATTATTATATTATCCGTTCATTTCCTGATGCTGTTAATTTCTTAGAGTACTGGGTGCATTTCTGAGAACCCCAACAAAAGAAAGATGAAAAAGGTGTGGAAATAGAGAATTCTTTCTTTCTTCGGAAATAGGTTATACTTCAGAGAGACAGATCTTACATCTGAAAAATCCTGCTGCAAACATCTAGAAATGCTGGATAAAATACAATAGACCTCCTTCACATTAGTAGCTGAGACCATAAGAAAGTAAAGGAAATTCATAGAGGCCAAACAATGAGGAGGGATATTGAAAACAGAGTAGTAAGGGGCTCTGTCCTTGGTTTTAGTGGCCTGACAGGTAAATCAGTAACATTTAGCCTTGCGTGTTTTAGCATTGGTATTAGACATAAGTAACAGACATAAATGGTATAAATAATAGTTGTTAAATTAATTCAAGTAAGTTAAAATTTATGTGTGACTTTAATACAATTAAGTCCATGGTGATTGTTCCTAAAGTCATGTTAGGATTATGCAAATGCACAATTTGCAGTTTTCGGTAGCGATGTTTAGACTGTGGTCTTGGATTTAATGGTATTGCTAAGAGGGTGGGCTCACGTTATATTTTAGTAATTGAAAACCTACTAGAGCTATCCATTCAATGAATCAAACTCAACTGAAATTAAAATTCAAAAAATAAAAGTTCAAAACAAATGATTATTTTACATTTTGTAAAACCGGTACTCTGTATGAAGGTAATGATATATTATGTCCTTTTTAAAAGTAAGGATGCACACCAAACAACTCTCCAGGCATTTGGAAAATTCTGCATGGTCTCAGTTTTCTCACCTGTAAAAACAAAGGAGTTGAGTAGATGAATGCTCATATATTTTGTGATTACGACTTTTTTCATTTTTTTAATTTAGTATTTATTGAATGTTTATGCCCAGTGCGTAGGCATTTGAAGATGAATAAGATACTGTTCCTGCACTCAAGAAACATATGGTCTAGTGAGGGAAACAAGCAAATAATTCAGGCAGTGTTATATTTAACTAGAAATATACATAGAATGGACTGATTAAAGAACCTTGGAGCAGGAAGAGCAGTTCAGAGACTACTAACTGGAGTCTAGAATTAGCATTGAGTACTGATTCTTCCCATTTGTTGCCGTTACCTTCATCTAGCATGCTAAATTAAAATATACGCTTTCCTTAAAGTCCATAATCTTTATCATTATACTCAGCCTGGCTTGGATTTTAGATGGGTTTTTACTTGCTGATACGCTACAGTGTTGAGGCTTTGCGATTATCTAAATAGGCTATGCTTGATAACAAATTCTGAGGTGACACCAGGGTGAGAGTAGGACCATGCATTCCCTCTGTGTCATTGTCATTTGATAACAGAGTAAAACAACCAGAATCACACCAGAAGGGGAAGGAGGGCAGCTAGGGGATCTATTTCTTTATGTGTTTTACGAAATGAAAGATATAGCAGGTGTTTATGACACCATAGGAGGACGTGTCCCATTCTCTCACACTGTTTTCTAGCTCTTTGCTCTCTGTAGTTTAGCTCTGTGCTGTTCTATACAGGTTTTTGGGTGCTAATAATGCAGTAGAAAGTTTCTAGATCGCAGGGATCATTACAGTTCCCAAAGGTGATTATCTCACTGCAGCAAAAATACCCTCACCCAAATTGTTATATACATTACCCTTTTTAAAATCTCTCTCTATATATTATGAAATCTGTCATGTAGAAAGAAGTATATAAAATATTTGTTAAGTTCAAAGGATGGTTATGAAAGGAACAACCCTCTATCCACCAGTCAGCTTAAGCAAAGGGACCTTAGCAATATCTTGAGGCCCTCCCTGGCCATCTCTCTGATTTCCTCCTTCAGCCTCCCTCCAGTTGAAACTCCTATAATGAATTTTGTGTTTATAATCTTTGTTTTTCTTCATATTTTATCACATACCCATGCATCTTAATGAATACATTATTTAGTTTTGCATTTCTGGGACTTAATATAAATAGAACCATACTCACATAATGTATATTTCCGAGACTTGGTTTTTTTTGTTCAACTTTATTTTTCTGAGATGTATCAATGTTGTTTGTGACTAAGGTTTATTCACTTTCACGGCTGTGTTATATTGAAGGAAAATACCACAAATAATCTATCCTTTCTGTTCTTAGTGGAAATTTTGGTCATTTGCAGTTTTTTGCCATTTCAAACATCGTTGCTAAGACTATTCTTGTACATGTCTCTTTGTCTACATACGTGCAGATAGCAAATATCACTAGGAGTTCAATTGTAGGTTTATAGGTTATATGCATCTTCACTTTGTTAGCTAATGTCAAATTATTCTCCTATATACTGCAGATCAGTTGTTATTTATTCACGTTCTTTCCAAAATTTTTAAAATTGTTGCCAGTCTGGTAGGTGTAAGTAATATGGTATCTCATTGTAGTTTTGATTTTAATTTCCTTGATTATAGATCAGGTTGAATATCTTTTCATATACTTATTGATTTTTCATATTCCTCTTCTGTGGAAGGCATATTTATGTCTTTTCTCCCCCCTTGAGTTCTTTTTATTTTTTATTTATTTTTATTTTTTTAAAGATTTTATTTATTTGACAGAGAGGGATAGCGAGAGAAGGAACACAAGCAGGGGGAGAGGGAGGGGGAGAAGCAGGCTTCCTGCCTAACAGGGAGCCCGATGTGGGGCTCGATCCCAGGACCCTGGGATCATGACCTGAGCCGAAGGCAGACGCTTAACAACTGAGCCACCCAGGCGCCCCGAGTTCTTTTTATTTTCTTATTAAATTTTTATGAGTTCTTCAAATGCTTTGGATATTAATCTTTTTTTCTAAGTATATGTGTCATGAATGATTTTTCTAAATTTGTGTCTTCTTAGACCTTTCATTATGAAACATTTCAGACATATAAAGTAGAGAGAATAGCACCTTGATCCCCAGGTACCCGTTGCCTGGCTTACAACAGTATCACTCTCATGAATAATAGAAAGGTTCCTCTCTTTCTGCTGCACCTCTGCTCATCTGCACCACTGCACCAAGCCCCAAGCAAATCCCAGACACCATAGAATTTCACTGTGGCCTGTTTTTCACTTTGTTGGAGGTTTTTTAAATGAACACAAATTCTTAATTTTAACATAATTGAATTTTATCAACTTTTTTCCCCCATGGAGTGTGTGTTTATGTTTCTTGTTTAAGAAATCCTTCTATAGGGACATGTGGATGGCTCAGTCAGTTAAGCGTCTGCCTTCCACTCAGGTCATGATCCCAGGGTCCTGGAATTGAGTCCCACATCGGGCTCCTTGCTCAGCACGGAGCCTGCTTTTCCCTCTGCCTGCCGCTCCCCCTGCTTGTGCTCTCTTTCTCTCTGACAAATAAATAAATAAAATCTTTAAAAAAAAAATAAAAGAAATCCTTCTGTAAACCGAGATCATGAAGATACTATCCTTTTTCTTCTAAATCCTTTAAAGCTTTGTTTTTCACATTGAAATTCTTATTCCATTTGAAATTAGTTTTCATGCATGATGTGATTTATAGATCCAATTTTGTCTGTTTTTGTTGTTGTTGTTTTTCAGTAGGGATAACCTTTGTCTAGGTACTAGTAAGACTAGGCCCCATCTTTAGGGGGCCAATCTTTAATACTATCTTTGGCATATATCAATTTTCCAAATTTGTGAGAATTTTTTCTGGACTCTGTTCTATCCCTGTGCTAATGCCATATTATCTGAATTACTTTAACTTTATAATAAATTAATATTAATAAGGTAGGAGCTCTCAACTTTGCTTTTCTTCAGGAGTCTTGACAGTTCTTGGACCTTTGCTCTTTCTTGTAAATTTTAGAATTAGATTATCAAGTTCTATCAAAAATGTTTGAGATTTTGATTGGCACTATAACCCATGTATAGATAAACTTGTGGTTAAATTATGTCTTTCAAATTTTGAGGTTGTAACACATGAATGTGTTATACTTTTCCAATCATTTTGTTTTTTCCTCTCTTTAATCTGGTCTTTAATCAAGTTTCTTCTTCTCAGTGAGGTGTTTCCTGTCCACCCTACTTAAAATTACAACCCAACATTCTCCTGGAACACTTTTATTTTCATCCCATATTACATATTGTTTCTCCTCGATATAATGTAAGTGACAGCATATTTTTATCTCTTTGGTTACTTCCTGGAATAGTGCCTGGCACATAGTAGGTTCTTAGTAAATTAATTTTTATAATTGTTTTCATAAAGATCTTTTACATCCTTTGATAGATTTATTCCCTGGCTCAGTGATATGCTGGTAAATGTTTAACAATAGGCTCTCTGGGGAAGAGGAGTAGGGGAATGATTTATAGAGCTTCTTAATTTCCATGATATAGATTCTGCTATGGCCAATTCTAAGCTACAGTGTGAATGCAGAGTTGGAAGGGATGTGGAATGGCACACCATTATATGGTATTCCCACCAAACAGAAATAATAGATGTAAATAAACTCAAGAACATAAATAATTATAAAATGTAATAACATAATTAGGTATTTGTTAGTTCATATAATTTAATTTTTAATGATGGTTGTATTTAACAATTGGCTTGCGCAATTCCTGAAAATTTAACAATGAACTCTTGCAAGCTGTACTAGCTGGCTCTAGCATACCACTGTCTAAGGTTCTTTATATTTTCTGTGATTGTTCTCAGCATCTTTTCTTGCTTTTTAAAATTAAGTTTTCCAACAGTTTCTTGCTGGTTATAGGAATGCAATTAAATTTTATGTAATATCCTTATATCTGGCAGACTGGCTAAAATCTGTTCACAATTTGAATAATTTAAAGGTACACTCTTCCAGGTTTCTTTGTAGACAAATCCTATCATCTGTAAATAATGACAGTTTTATTTCCTCATTTCCAATCCTTCTATATCTTATATCTTAGTGTTGTGTTATTGCATTGATATGAACTTCCAATATGATACTGAATTTTAGTGGTAATGGAGGGCATTCTTGCCTTACTTCTGATTTTCGATGAATGCTTTAAGATTTTTTTATATATTCTTTGTTGTACAAAAGTGTTCTTTTATTCATAGTTAGATAAGAATTAGTTTCTTTTTTCATGAGGATGTGTTAAATTTTATGATATGATTATTCTGTATCTACTGAGATGATCATAATATGATATTAACAAAAAATGTTCAACTTGTCAGGAAATATTTTGTGACATACCTAATAACATAGTATCAAAATACAGAAAGCAATGATTAACAGAAGAAAAAGGAGAAATGGAAAAATAAGTACACAGAAACAATAAATGTATGTGAACAAAATAATTAGCTATTTGATCTACTGGAAGAATACAGAGTGCTCTATTTAATATTGTAAGAACAATACTTTTGGGCACTGGTAAGTGGGGAGGGGCAGAGGGAGAGAAAATCTTAAGCAGGCTCCACACCCAGCATGGAGCCCGACTCTGGGCTCAGTCTCGACACTGAGATCATGCCTCTGAGATCATGACCTGAGCTGAAATCAAGAGTTGGAAGCCTAGCCAAATGAACCATCCAAGCACCTCAGAATACGTAGTATCCTTGAGCCACATGGAACATTTACAAAAATTGGCCATTTAATAGGTCAGCTCTAAAGCAAGTCTCAGAAAATTTCAGAGAGTCTATATTATGCAGCAATGTTCTCTGACCATAAATACTACCCCTGAGTAATGTCTTCATATTTTCATTTCATTTCACTAATTCTCCTTTCAGGTATGTATAATTTGTTCTTTATCCTAGTCATTTTTTTTTTCACATTTAATAATTATAGTTTTCAGTTCCTAAAATTTTATTAGGTTTTTTTTTGGGGGGGGGATGGAATCTGCCAGGATTTAATCATTTATTTAATAATCTCTTAAAACCTTTTTAAAAATTTTCTTCAAATATTATTAAGCCTAGTTATTTAAATCAGATTATATGCTAAATACAATGTTGGCAGTCTTTGATTTTGTTGTTCTGTTATTTCTGTATTTTGGTTGTGTATTTCTTCATGTCATTGTAATATATACATTTGAACTTAGAGTTCATGGAACTTTATTTGCACAATTCTTTGGCATTTGCCTTTAAAATTCTTTACTGTAGAGAGAATATGACTTTGCTTCATCTGTAACTGTAGCCTCGAGCAAGCTTGAATTACTTGATATTAATATCTTAGCTTGGGTTTTTTTGACCACACAAACAATGTAAATTCAGTCCCTAAAACCTTCACTTCCATCTGTATTCAAGATAAATAGATGTATTTTCTCTCATTTCCTTCTGCAGGATGTGTTTTATTTTCCAACTCATTATTTTGTAGAGGGCACTGCATTTTCAAAATTCTTGCTTTGTTCAGGAGTCTATAGTTTTACTAGCTGATTTTTGTAGTCCATAGGCTTTGTCTCTAGTCCCTTACGTGACTGTAGACTATAAAACCCAACATGGTAGGTCTCAGGGAAAAATCCTAAATTGATCTAGGTATACCATTCATTTTGTATATTACTAGATATTGTTGGCTGATGTTTTGTTTAGGATTTTTGCATTTATGTCTGCAGGTGACACTGACCTCTAGTATTTTTTTTGCATCAATTTCTTATCGGAATTTAGTATCAAGGTTATGCTGACCTAAAATACATTGAGAAAAGTTCCTCTTTATCTGTTCTCTGGAAGTGTTTATATAAAGTTAGCTTTATTTTTTTCCTTTGAATGTTTGGTAGTATTTCTCAATGAAACTATATGGGCTTGAACTGCTGTTGGGAAATTTTTTTAAATTACAGATTTAATTTCTTTAGTAGTTATAAGATTATTGAATTTTTTCCTTGTGTTAGTTTTGTTGTATTATTCTCAAAATGTATTAATTTTATTATAATTTCAAATTCATTATCATAAATGTTATAATACTCTCCTATAGTTTTAATATGTGCAGATTTTAGAATGATGTCCCTTTTCATTCCTAGCATTGTTACTTTTGCTCTCTCTCTTTTATTCTTGATTGTTTTTTCCAAGGGATTTTCAATTCTATGGCCATTCCAAAGACCTAACTTTTGGTACTCTTAATTTTTTTTCCTTGTTTTCTATTTCTTTGATTTCTACTGTTCATTACTTCTCTCTTGCCACTTTCTTTGCATTTATTTCACTGTTTTATAATTTTTTGAGATGGATATTTAACTCATTAATTTTCAGCTTTTTTCTTTTCTATTATTACATTAAAGATTATATATATTATACATTTCTATAACAGCTTTAGCTGAATCTGACAAATTTTGGTATGTATATCACTTGCAATCTTTTTTTTTTTAGCTATTATGGATCAACACTGTTTTCATTGCACAAAATCCAGGGCAAAAATAGAGGCCATAGCTAAATAAACTGTAAATATTTCAGAGCATGTCCAACTCCTAGCAAGGTAGTGTGCTCATTGGCTGAGAATAGTTTTAGCATGGTAGAGTGACACCAATTGGCCAACAGTGTGAAGTGTATTTGTCATACTAGCTGTCAATGGTTGTGAACATACTAACATTTAGAGCAGAGGAAACATAAACACACACCATTCAGGGTATTTCTTTCAGGAAAAAGAAAACTTTCAGAAACAGATAGCATTGTAACAAATCAGTACTTAGTAAGAGTGGTATTTAATGCTATAATGTTATTTGTAATTTATATTCTGTACAGCTCTTAGCACATTTTGGATATTTGCATGGCCAGTATTAGAAAATATGAATTAGACAATGGGCAATTGCATCCTAGTTTTTTTAATTAAGTTTTTCATTTTAATTCCAGTATAGTTAACATACAGTATTGTATTAGTTTCAGGTGTATAATATAGTGATTCTACGATTCTTTTTTTTTTTCCAACAAGAACATTTTTTACTTGAAACATACTTCAGAATACATGGTTCTAAAAGATATATATATAAAAATTCCATCTGAGAAAAATAGTATACACATTTTCCTCAAGTAAACACAGAGGAATTCCCCTGGTTAAATCACATAAAAAGAGACATAACAAATATTGCAAATTTAAGAAGACTGAAATCAGACCCCGTATATTTTCCAACCACAATGGTACAAAACTAAAGATCAACAATAAAACAAAGCTGAAAAATCTACAATGTAAATATTAAATATTTAATATGTAAACATGAAACAACACACTGCTGCATAAGCAGTGGACCAAATAAGAAACCAAACAACAAATCAAAATATGTCTCAAAACAAAAGAAAAAGGCAGCATAATATTCCAAAACCTTTGAGATGCAGAAAAAGCAGATGTTAGAGTGAAATTTATGCTATAAATGTTTGTATTAAGAAAAAAAGTTCAAATAAGCAACCTAACATTATACCAAAAGAAACTAGAAAAAGGGACGCCTGGGTGGCTCAGTTGGTTAAGCATCTGCCTTCGGCCCGGGTCATGATCCCAGGGTCCTGGAACCGAGTCCCATATCGGGCTCCTTGCTCAGCAGGGAGCCTGCTTCTCCCTCTCTCTCCCTCTGCTTGTGCTCAAATAAATAAAATCTTTAAAAAAAAAAAAAAAGAAACTAGAAAAAGAAGAAACAGCTGAAATTTAGTAGAGGTAGGAAATAACAAAGAAAAATCAGAAATAAATAAAATAGAGAATAAACAATAGCATAACATTAAAAGTAATGACCAGTTTTCCAAAAAATAAACAGAATTGGCAATGCTTTAACTATATTAACTAAGAAAAAAAAGAGAGAAGACCCAAAACCAAAATGAGAAATGGAAGAGAAAACGTATCAACAGTTAACCACAGAAGTACATAGTATGATAAGGATTACTATAAGCAATTATATTCTAACAAATCAGATAACTTAGGGGGGAAAAAAACCCAGACAATTCCTAAAAACACACAAGTTACCAAGATTGAATCAAGAATCTTGCATCCAAAAAATAGGAAATCTTCTTAGACTAGTAATAGGAACAAAAGTTGAAATAGGAATCAAAAATGTCCCAGCACAGAAAAGCCCAATTCATTGGCAAATTCTACCAAACATATTTAAAAATAATTAGTGACGATTTTTATCAAAATCTTACAAATAATGGAATAGAGGAAACACATTCAAAATCGTTCTATGAGACCAGTATTACCCTGATACCAAACCAGAATAAAAATGCAATAGCAAAAAAGTCTAGTTTGTCCAATATAAATATTGCTACTCCAACTTTCTTTTGACATCCATTTGTGTGATAAGTGTTTCTCCGCCCCCTCACTTTCAATCTGCGGGTGTCTTCAGGTCTAAAGGGTATCTCTGGTAGGCAGCATATAGATAGGTCTTGTTTTTTTATCCACTCTGACACCTATTTCCTTATTTATGTCCTTACAGGTGGTAAGTTACGTGTGAGTACCAGTAGACAAGTTTATGTGTATTCATGCATAAGATAATGACAATTTTTCATGAATTGAATATGAATATTTTGATGAATATTTTTATATTTTAAATTATTCATCAAAACATTGTGTTCAAAAATTGAATGAAATAAAATATTATTTAGACAGTGGAAAACATAAAACTGAAACAAAATTTATTTTAAAGAATTCAAACCATTAAAAAAACGTAGCATCAAATGTTTGATCATTAGTGCCCTTCAAATAAAAGGCTGAGTTAATGGCTTTTCAACTGTGGAAAGAAAGGCCAGAAGAATTAACTTCAGATTTTGCCACCTTGCAAACAACAACTTTCCCAGAGCAAATAATAATTGATGCTCAGTGAGTAATAGAGTTTTATTTTATTTGACAAATTTTATAGAAAAGTTAACTATATAGTCAATACTTGATCAACCAGAGGGATGGAGGGACTGATAAGGTAAAAATCAATCAGTAATTCACAGTTCTATTGCAGAATGAAAGGGAATGAGGTGTGGGATTAGAGGGGAAAGTGGTGGGGTTACTGGAAAGCTAGGAACCCAGCAGAGGGACAAAGCTTCTGGGTAGTGGGGATTCCAGACCACAGTCTTTGTTTGCTAGGTGGAACTTTCCGAATGGCAGAGTATCCAGAGCAGGTCAGAACTTTTAGTGTGATTAGCAGCTTTTAGGCACTGAGAGGTTGATATGTACGCGCATCTCTCTCCTGGTCATCTCTCTGAGCTCTTTGTATCTGTTTGTGTCTCTCTGAATCTGATTCTGTCTCTCCTTTTAAAGTCTTTTAAAAATCAAATATTGATGAAACAAGTATATTGGAGGCATTGTGCTTGTTAGGTACATGATCTCAAGGAACTTTCAATGTGGTAAGAACCATTCAGAGATCTATTGCTAATATAGTTCTAAAGAGTGATTTTTTAAGCCATTTTTATCTGTCACCGTTTGTTTCACAAATAATGTCTTATATTCCCTTGAGTTAAGAATTTACATCAGTAAAGACCGAAGATTTAATCTTACTGACAGCCCTGAGGACATTCAAGGGCAATATCACCCATGTCCTAGGAAGTTTAGGACTGAGAGTGATGGCATGTATTAAGGATATTCAGATTGCAACTTCTTCTAAATGAAAATTTATTATTTCATTATTCCTGAGGCTTCATTTATTACAATCCTTGGGATTTGAGATAATTGAAGACAACAATAATAATCCTTTTATGTGTTGTATACTTGGAGTCATTCATTTTGAAGGATTCCCATGTGTGTCTCAGACTGCATATAAAGTTCAGGGTGGGGAGTTCAGGAATGGCAAAGGAAATGTACATAGACACACAGATGCCCTTGATGTTCTGAGGAGAACTTGCAGTCTCAAAATAAGATAAATCTTGTGGAATGTCAGTGGTATTGCAGACCCTCTCCCCAACTCACAGTAGTTACCGTAATTTGGTGCTGAAGGGAGGATAATGATAATAATGATGATGATGACAATAATAATAGATGACATCCACATCTGTTCTAATGAACAACAGTAACAAAGTCTATGCTATGTATATATGCAAGAATCCTTTCATTTCTCAAGAATAAATGAATCATAAAATATGCTTAAAGCCTGGAGGTATATAATTAAAAATTTTTGTAAAACTAGGATCTGGCAGAACTGATGTTGTAAGAGTAAAATTGTACATTGTGTATTCTTTCACTAAATATTTCCCTTCCTGTCAAGTGGTAAATCAGGTCATCATTTAGGGTACCTATTTAGATTTGCTGTGATCAAGCTGTTTGACAATGGAAATCATAACATCAACAAAGGAGTTGAGGTGCATAAAATGGTAACCTGAATAGGGGTGATGGTGAGACAGGTGGGAACAGTGTGGAGGCATCAGTCCCCAAATGGCCATGTTCCACATGCACCCTACTTATTATTCAAGGTTACTGGAGAAGCCGATGAACCTGACCATATAGTAGCAACTTTAAAAGGAATCATATGTACTTAATCAACATTATACATTTTGGCAATATGTATTTATTTATTTGTCTATTATTATTTTTAGAGAGAGAGTGAGCATGGGGGAGGAAGGGGCAGAGAGAGAGAGAGAGAGAGAATCTTAGAGCAGGCTCCATGCCCAGTGAGGAGCCTGACGTGGGGTTTGATCTCACAACCCTGAGATCATGACCTGAGCTGAAATCAAGAGTTAGATGCCCAACCAGCAGAGCCACCCATGCACCCCATGTCAATATGTTTTGAAAAATCTACATTCAGTTGGCAAGTCAACATGGTGCATTCATTAAGGGCACCATCTCTGCTGTCCAAAAGATCTGGATTCAGATTACCAGCTATACTCCTAATAGATGTGCAATGTTGTAAGTTACTTCACTTACCTGAGTTTCACTTTTCTTATCAAATACAAAGGTGATAATGATAGTATCTAGAATTCATAGTTATCATGTAGATTAAATGTGTGTGGCACATAATAAAAATAAATATTAACAATGCTGGTAAAGGTCTGGGAAGATACTTACTAATGATTAGTTTTCTTTGAAATACCGTAGGTGTTTTTTGCAACAGTTCTATGGGACTGGTTCACCCCTTCCCACCCTTTTTGGTAAAATAGAGACCATGGCTCATGACATTTCTGGCATCTTTTAGGTGAAAAATAAATTCATTTGATTACTTCTAGTCCTCTCTGAAGCAGCCTCAGTCCAGTGCAGGGCGACAGTCAACCTCCCAATGTGCTGAAAGGCCCCCTTCCTCCTGACTCAGGCTGCTTCAGGCAAGCCTTAGTAAAGAGCCATGGATGGGCTCATGTTTCTCCACCTAGCACTCTGACTTCTTTTCCTAATTTTCTAGGCTGTCTCTGGCTCCTCCAGGGAGGTAGGAGCAGGAAAAGTCCTAATTGACTATAACTGCCATGATCAGCCCCATTGGGTCTCTTCAGGCAGCCGTGGGTGCTTGTGTGAGTTCTTTGGAGTCCCTCATGCAGCATTGCTGGGAATATCTCCCCTGTAGCTCCCTTGATGTGGGCAAATGAAATCTCTTCTGGCTGGTTACTGTTCCACCATCATTCCTCCGGATGCTTCTCATGTCCCCACCCTGTCCCAAGGGTGCTCTTGGCCAGAGACTAAGACAGTTCCTGTTTGTCTCTCAAACGTGGCGCATGTCTGACCCGGGGGAAGAAGTCACATACCCTTTAGCTCAATACTTTCTGCTACTGTGGCCTGTCCCCAGTGCAGGGACCTTTCTTGGCAAGGCTGTCAGATCAGGTAGGCTGACTGTCTCTTCCTCTTTAAATTTCTCAGATGTAGGACACATCCCTGCCCTAGTAAATCACCTTAGGAGACAATATGAATCTCTCGGATACCACTTTCCCTGTTCCCAAGAACATCATTCTCTGACCCTGTGGAACACCAAGAGTTCTTATAATTTTCAGCCTCTTCTCTCAGTCTCTCCACCCTTATAGATGCGGGTGTCCAGGTCAGGGTTGCAACAGAGGTTTTTTAGAAGGTCTCTGGAGCGGTCTCTGATACCACGTGGGTTTTTTATAATTCAGTTCTGACACTAACTGTCCGAGTTAGCACAGGCTCCACAGGCTAAGGGTCTCTGTTCCCATGACCGTTCTCATTTCAGATGCCAGCTGCAAGCCCTGGCTTCCGGTGCTGCCGGCACTTCTGTCCCACCTGGCTACAAATTCAGGAGCTTTTACAGTCCTTCAGGTTTGAAAATTCAGGAGAATGACAGAAAACTCAGGAAAGTGCTACAATTACAATGACTGTTTTATTAGGATGCAAATAAACAGTCAAACAGATTGTTAGGGTGGCAGAGTCTGGACGAGTCCTGAGCCCAGAGCTGCCATGCCCTCCCCAGGCACACGCCACTTACCAGTGCATCAGTACGTTCCCCAACCAGGAAGATCTCCAAGCCTCCTTGTGGAGAGTTACTATCTAAGGTTTTTGTTTTTCCATAGGCATGCTTGAGCAGCTCATTGCCCACGTTATTGAAAGTCATCTCTAGTCCCCTTCCCCTCCCTGGAAGTTGTGGATTGTGGGGCTGAAAATTCTAACCCTCTAATCACATGGTTGGTTTCTCTGGCAACCAGCCTTCCCATCATGAAGCCGTCCAGCTGCACTGCCCAGCCCCCCTCCCGTCCCCAGGACCCAGGAGTACCTTTGCTAGTATAAACTGATATGGTCCAAAGGGACATGTATGAAAAACAGGGACTTGGGAAATCCAAGGGCTCTTGAAGCTCTGTATCAGGAACCCAGGACAAAACCAAAGATATATATTTTTTTATTATACCACCACCTTGGACCTTAGGAGTGTTTGGTACCTATTGTGTAAGGACCCCAGCCAAAAGTGAGACAGGAAGACTCTCATTTCACATCCTGTTACACGGATGTTATTTATTTCAAAGTCAATGTTACTTTATTTATTTTTTAAAGATTTTATTTATTTATTAGAGAGATTGAGAGAGCACAAATGGGGAGTGGCGGGCAGAGGGAGAAGCAGGCTCCCCGCTGAGCAAGGATCATGACCTTAGCCGTAGGCAACCCCTTAATCGCTTAATAGCTTAATCAGTGGAGCCACCCAGGCGTCCCTCAGTGTTAGTTTAGATAGGACAAATACGGCCTTTAAATTTGGGTGGGATATCTTCTTCTTTTTCTTTTTTTTTCTTAACATATATTGCATTATTTGTTTCAGAGGTACAGATCTGTGATTCAACGGTCTTGCACAATTCACAGCACTCACCATAGCATATACCCTCTCCAGTGTCTATCACCCAGCCACCCC
>NC_138373.1:97545089-97562630 GCF_054177405.1 Leptonychotes weddellii
CTCCATACTGTTTTCCAGAGTGGTTGCAGCAGCTTGCATTCCCACCAACAGTGTAGGAGGGTTCCCCTTTCTCCGCATCCCCGCCAACATCTGTCGTTTCAAAAAAGAAAAGAAAAGAAAAAAAAATTTGGGTGGGATAACTTTAAATGTTCTTGGAATTTTTTTCACCAAGTTAGGTAATTAGAAGTGAAAGGAAATGATGCAGAGCAAAGAACTTGTGGAAAAATTACATCCCTGATAACT
Organism: Leptonychotes weddellii; assembly: GCF_054177405.1. NCBI lineage: Eukaryota > Metazoa > Chordata > Mammalia > Carnivora > Phocidae > Leptonychotes > Leptonychotes weddellii. The sequence continues at coordinate 97,545,333 of NC_138373.1, forward strand.
AGTGACATATTTTTAATATTTGCTGTAAACAACATGGAAGTCTTGCTTTTGGTTAATTGATTTGAATGGAGGTCCCCTGGATACCAAAGCCTTGAGAGTAATGATATATATTGAGAAAGAGATTTTCCTACTTTGAAAGGTTTGTATTTAGAAAGAATATGTGCATATAAATTTTAATCGAGGATTGGAAAGGAATAATTTATCTGGTAATTTGTAAATTTTCAAAGATGTCTGAGGAAATTAAAATGCTTTGAATTTGAAGAACATCTTGGGGTCATATTGAGACTTCTGGGAAGTCTGTTCTTTTCCATAATCTGAAAATCGATTTTCTTGCAAATCTCCCTGAATATACGAACAATCAGTTCTGAAGTTCAACTGAACTGTGTCAAAGGGTTGGTTATGATAACTGCAAAAGCTGCATGGAGAGGTTATCTTAAAAACCGTATGGCATATTTCAAAAAAGATGTCTAAAAATAAAATTTGAAAACTTTGAAATTCTTTACAAAGTATGTTTTAAATATCAGAAGTACCTTGTTGTCACTTGGAGAATAATTTTCCCTTAGCTTTTAGGATTACGAGTTAGGTTGTGCAATGATTGATACTTTCTTTATAAACAGCAGTAAAGGTTGTTGTTGTAGACTTTACCTCTTCCCCCCAAAATGTCCATGCCCCCAAATACCAGCATAGTATGCAGCCTAGCCACAGCCATAAGCTAACTGTAAGATCTTTATCAGAGAGCTCTTTGCTTATAATAAGTGGACAATTAGATGATTTAAATTCAAACTGTTAACATAGGAAACAACCTGGAACAAAGAAAGTATAAATCTGCCATATAAACTCTATTGAAAAAAGTTATTAGGGAGCTTTTTTATCCTGTAAAAGTTAAGTAGAGACAGGGAAATTTGCATTAGACAAAACTTGCAATAAATAAAAATTTTGTGTATCTCTACTGATTGTTTACATTGATGACATTTTCATGAAAATAAATACACACTTTGGTGAAGAATAAATATTTAGTTGTTGGGAACAGCAATCCAGTCTCAGTGATGCTGTTATCCTTTATGATTACCTTCTACCACATGCCTAAAATCATTTTGATTGTAACAAAAATCATATAAATTCACGGTAGAAAATTAAAAAGTATATATATGGGCAGTCAAAAATCAACCTTAGGGGAAAAAATTGTGAGTAAATCATGGACTCTGGAACCAGAAGGCTTGAGTTCAAATCCTGGCATGTTCACCTACTAGCTGTGTGACATCAGGTGGGTTTGCTTCCTTCCCTGTGCCTTGATTTTCCTCATTTTGTAAAGTGATAATAATAATGCCTTTATTATAGGGTTAGTATGAAGATTAAATTAGTTAGTATTTTCTTTTTTTTTTTTTTAAAGATTTTTTATTTATTTATTTGACAGAGAGAGACATAGCGAGAGCAGGAACACAAGCAGGGGGAGTGGGAGAGGGAGAAGCAGGCTTCCCGTGGAGCAGGGAGCCCGATGTGGGACTCGATCCCAGGACCCTCAGACGCTTAACGACTGAGCCACCCAGGTGCCCTAATTAGTTAGTATTTTCAAAGTGCTTAGAATAGTGTCTGAAACATATTATGTGCTCTATAAATGTATTTTATTTTTTAAAGATTTTATTTATTTTGGGGGGGAGAGTGAGCAGGAGGAGGGGCAGAGAGAGAGAGAGAGAGGGAGAGAGAAAATCTCAAGCAGACTCCTCGCTGAGCATGGAGCCTGATGCAGGGCTTGATCCCGTGACCCTGAGATCAGGACCTGAGCTGAAATCAAGAGTCGATGCTTAACTGACTGAGCCGCTCAGGTACCCCTTTATTTTATTTTATTTTTAAAATATATTTTAAATAAGATATAAACATATCCTCTCTTTTTAAAAGATTTTATTTATTTGAGAGAGAGGGAGAGAGAGCACATGAGCAGGGTGGAGGGGCAGAGGGAAAGGGAGAAGCAGACTCCCCACTGAGCAGGGAGCCCCATGCGGGACTCAATCCCAGGCCCCTGGGATCATGACCTGAGCTGAAGGCAGATGCTTAACCGACTGTCACCCAGGTGCCCTAAGCACATCCTCTGTAAGCAAAAAGTTTGTCCTACTGTACATCTTGTTCCTATTTTTTCATATATGTTATAATCATTTTTTATGTCCATAATATACAATTTTTTTCAAAAGCTGAGGACCATTTATTGTTTTTAATCCAAAAATTGTATAAATTATTACACTTTTAGCTTGTTTCTAGCTTTTTATTTTTTAAAAGAAAGTCATAATATGATTCATATATATAAACTCGCAGACGTCATGATTTTAGGATAAGTTGTGAGAAGTGGAATTATAAGATCCATACATGAATACACATTTGTAAACATTTATTTTTATAATATAAGAAATTGCTTTTTCTAGCATCCTACTAATTTTCTTCCCAGGATCAGGGAACGAGGATATTGCCACCTTTTTTCAAACCTCTGTTCTCAAACCACTTATTTATGCTATGTTGGGAAATGTGGTCCTAACAAAAACTTTCTCATCTTTCGAGTTAACATTTTAGCTTATATTTTAATCTCTTTTCTAGAAATTAAGTGTTTTGAGGGCTTCATTACACTTCCTGAACAGAGTTGGAAAGAATTTTGTAACGTTAATAACAGTTAACAGGGGTTAGGATACAGCCTTGAAAAAGTGTGTGGCAACTTCAGCAGATAGCAGGAACTTGAGCTTGACTGTCTCTTTTGTATTTTAACATAAATTATACTTAAAGAACAACTGTGGAAAAGTGGGTGACACACTAGGAAAAATGAATAATAGGTTGTCCATTCAACCTGATAACAACAACTAACACTATGTGTCAGACACTGTGCTAAGTGATATGTTGTATTTATTTTTTAATGCATGCATGTGTGTGTGTGTGTGTCACGTATATAATTTATTTTGGGACAAGCTATATTATTATCCCAGTTTTACAGACAAAGAAACTGAGGCACAGAGAGGTTTTATAACTTGCTCAGGTTTCCAAATCCCAAGTGGTGGACCCTCGGTTTAAACCCAGGCAGTCTGGCTTCAGACTGTGCTCAGCGCACTGCCTTTTCAAATTCCTTAATCCAGTAATCAAAGAGAAGGAAGCCACATATTTTGGGTGGGGGGAGAATTTCCTTCAGAAAGTGGAGCTATAAATGGAACCTGTGGCATTGTTTTAAGGATTCTGAAAGAGCTGGCACATTTAGGTCAGGCTTAATGAGCCGAGTGTGAAGTAAGGAAGGTTTGGGTTCCACTTAAGGCAGGCACAAGCCGTTCTGCAGAGCAGATGTGAGCAGGCACCTACATGCAGAGTGCAGAAATGGATGCAAAAGCTCCGATCAAAGCCAGTCTCATGCCTATGGGCTATTGCTGACTCTGTGAAAGAAAGCCAAACAGCTCGACCCTACTTTTGCCTAGGACTTTTTGAAGGAGATTATTTTAAATAATGGCCATCTTCCATTTATGTAGCTTAAAGTGTTGTATGTTGCAACTCTTCAATCTAAGATGGTGGCTGTGTTTCGTGAATCCCTGCCCCCATTAGAAAAGCGAGTTGTGTATCTAAATTACCAAGTTGGTTGGGGTGCCTGGGTGGCTTGGTCTGTTAAGCGTCTGTCTTTGGCTTAGGTCATGATCCCAGGGTCCTGGGATCAAGTCCCGCATCGGGCTCCTTGCTCAGTGGGGAGTTGGCTTCTCCCTCTGCCCCCGCCGCCCCCGCCACTCATTCTCTCTCTCTTGCAAAAATAAATAAAATTAAAAAAAATAAAAATGAATAAATTACCAAGTTGCTTAAGAGTGTTTTCTGAATGAATCATTTGTTCAACAAAAATGTCCTGTTCTTAAGGAATTTCTAGTGGGAGGCAAGTAATACACAAACACAAAAGACAGACTGGGAATAAGTGCTGTGAGGAGATAATGGGGATGTGATCAAATAACTTTTGTGAACCTCCCCAAAACTGCAAGTATACACCACTTATGTCCCTTAAAGAGAGTAAAAGGATCCCCCCCAAGTTATCATATCCTGGTATATAAAGTCACCGATGTTCTGAGAGAAGATTTGCCATAAAAAGTTAAGCTATGACTAAGTGTTTTGGATAAAAATATAGAAGGTATAGGGCCAGCTAATAGATTAAAAAACTAAGGATTTGTCCAAAAAAAATCAACATAAATTATATTGCAGCATATTTTTACTGCAATATAAATTATTGAAGACAGCCTAAAGAGCACAGTTCAAAGTGTGTAGAGATCTAGATTCTGGCCTTAATTCTGCCACTGATGAACCGGGTGGCTGTGGGCGAACCCGTGTACTTCTCTGTTCCTTGATTTACTTATCTAGAAGCAGAAATACAAAGTATATGTCAGGATAAAATCAGATAACAAAGCTTGAATGCAACTGATTTGTTTTGCATTAAATGGTGTCTGTATTTTAAGCAGTGGTGCCTGAATCTGGTCTATCTCCTGCCCATATAAGCTTCGATTCACAATATCAGAATTTCACCAGTTTTTCCAATTTTATTTAACTGAGATTATTCTATGTAAAAATCAATCATTGCTGAAACATTTCTTTTATTCCAATTGGGTTGATAAGAAGCCATTTGAGAGCAGCTGTGTTTCATTATTTATTTTTATTCAATATTTAATTTGGAGAGAACCAACACTATAGAGATGTAGGAAATAGAGATGCTCTTTTCTGAAACAATCATCATACTTGTTATTGACATCAGATACTGGGCAATTTAACTTGCTCAAAATAGTACATTTGCCAGGAATCTCAGCACCCTCTATTCAAAAATGAAAGCTCACTTATACAACAAGAGATAGTCAAGTCATTATGACAAAATCTGAAACCTATATTTTCTCTCTGAACATGATCTTCTGTAATCACAATAGAAAGCTATTTCACCAGGTACTACCCAGGAAGGCGTTGGTAGGTGATATTACCTGGATCAGTTCTTCTTTGCCGTGAATGCCAATGAAATCATTTTCTCGGGTTTCTGTATTTTTCTGCAGTATCAATTTAAAGATGAACTGAACACTGCTTCTTATTTTTAGGATACTTCTTCCTTAACATAGTCTCAAGCAGTTAACAAATTCATATACTGAAGAAGTAAAAGTTGTCATGGTGATTTAAAAAAAAACCACATAGATACATTCATTCTGAATAGTGTTTCTTTTTTGGCAGGCAAGTGGTTTCTGTAATGTACATATAATTATTGCAGTAAACCAAGCAGTGGATTTGAAGCAAGTGTAATCTGAGCTCTGTAAGCTCATGTGGATTCTGCTGTTAAACCCTGTCTTCCGCTCTTTTGTTTACTGTACTGTCAACATATTTTGTACGTTCTCCTCTGTAAACTTTGCAGATCAGACAAACCAACTGTATGAATCAAAGGAGGAAAGAATACATCTTAGTGTACTCAAAGTAGCTACAATTTAGAACGAAATTAGAATAACAGAGACATTTATAAGAAAATGGATTTATGGCACCCACCTTCTTGTCACTTTATCGAAATCTCTTTAAGAGAAAATGTATAAATGAATAACTGTGAAAGAATTCTGTTTGTGTATTTATTTATTTAGCAAATTCCCCACTGTTATAAGGAGAGAAGCTCAGTTTTTGAGACGATTTTGCCAACAGTTGTGCTGGCAAATGTATTGCTCTGGTTTAAGAACGTGTGATAACCTCACTGTTTCTTTTTGGGGAGGTCCTTACTTTAAAAAAAAATGTAGATGGGTATGGCATCCATTTTGTAAGTAATTTACAAAAGTTTGCACTATTTCACCTCTTGTCACATTGAAGAAATAAGGCATAATTTTCATTTTGTCAGCAAATCACTTGATGACAGGCAAGTGCCTGCATAGTGTATATAGCAACATTCTCTAATGGATTGTGGGTCCCACATGAGAACTTGCAGTGTGCTCATTAAAATTACAGCAACAGAAAAAGCAGAATAAATTGCCACCAAGTATTTGACTATGGCATTTATATGTATTTCTTCTTGACATGCCTATGGGCATGTCACTGTAAATTGTCCATGAGGATCGTAGTGACAGCTTTATGGACTAAAATTAGAGACCTAGCCTCTCACTTGGCTAAATGGTGACAGCCTAAATAAGAAGAACATAGTGAAAATAGCTTATGTGTAGCTGCATAATTCTGTTATGACACATTTTACACATAGACTATCCCAAGTACCTTGGGAACTTGAAACAAAAAATGGGAAAGTGAGTGTCATCAGAAGATTTCCAAATATGATAAATGTGAAGGCTCCTGGCCCTGGGATGATTACACATGCAACACAGCATCTCTCTCTTAGAAATAATGTGAGGATTAGTGAAAACTCCTAGCCCAGACACTAGGGTACACGAGAGGCTTCATAGATACTGAATTTTTCCTTCTCTTCTAGGATTGCCCCTCTTTTTCCTTTGGCAAACCATGTAAGGAAACCCATGTGAAGTACAAAGGGGTGATATCAACAGTAAGTGCTGCAAACATTCAGAAGGAAAGTTTGCAGCAACTGAAGAACTCAGGGAGAGCTGGAACTTGACCTAGTTTTTGAAGAAACTTGGAACTTAGATGAAGTTGGGGAAAGGCAGAGTATTCTAGGCAAGAGGGCTTGCAAGAAGAGCAAAGGCCTAGCCGCAGGAGTTTACTAAGTGTTTCTGAGCTACGACGGAGGAACATCTGAGGTTGGAGGCCGATCATAGAGGGCTTCAACATGATGTGTCCAGAAGATTGTGGACTTTGTTTTCCAGGCACTGGGGAAGTTGTTGAATAATTCTGCTTGCTAAAATAATGGCAACATTGATAGAGAAAAGTTTGTCAGAAGAGGATCAGTTTCCAGAGATAAGATGATGATTTATTTTTAGACATAATGGAGATTTTAAGACAAGAGGGAGGCACAGAAGCATGGGAGAAAGGGCTGTATATGTCAAAGCTATAGAGTTGTGAGTTTTCTGAGAGAAAGAGACAGAGCAACACACACAGACACAGAGAGAGAGCAAGACAGAAGAGGAGGAAGGTGACACTGAAGCAGAGAAAGTGCAAGTTTTTAACTAACTTTGACATATGCTCACATTTAGCAGATTGGAAGAGGCAAAACCCATAAAAGGTAAAGGAATGGCCACTGAGGAAAAAGGAGAGAATAGCAGAGAAGATTGTCACATGTGCTGGGGGAGGAGGAACTCTTATTCATCTATGAGTTTCCGTCACTGTATGGTGGATTTAACTTACTTTATTTTCATAACAACCAAATGAAATACTATCACCAATTTCTAGCACAGAGAAGGAGGCTTTGGTTATTAAATTGGGTTGTGCAATTTTTAAGTGGCGCAGTTGGATTTGAAGCAAGGATTATCTGACTTCAAGCTCTGCTTGTCTCCAAGACAAGAGTTCAAAGAGGAAGGTTTAAAATGGCTCCAAGAACACACACACACAGAAAATTAGGCAAACCTATTGGCTTTGGTAATGAAATCTTTGGTGAAGTTCAAGAAAGTCATTTCAGTTGAGAATTGAAAAAATTCATTGCAGGGGATTAAGGAAGAGTTTGTGGTTAGAAATCAGAGGCAGAGGAGATGTATTGGGGCAATCCAACAGAGAAATATGATGGTAGACCTTTGGTGTCTGGGGGCAGAGGAGGTTTTGGGCAATGGTATGGAGGGCATTTTAGAACTTTTCTGAGAAAGTGGTTAAGAGGAAGCTACTGGAGCTTGGCTAGGCTATGTTTAATATTGAAGCAAAAACATTTACTTTGCAAGATAAATGAGGGAGAAGGAGGAAAGGCTGATCTCAGCACTTTCCAGTGGGATGATTTCCAGGTAAGATATAGTGGCTGAGGTCGAGGAGAGAGACTGAGGAAAAGATGTGTTTAAAGCAGATTCTTCTGAGTGAAAACCTATGCTTTGTGTGACATAACACATCCTGTTATCCTCACGCATTTCAGCAAAATTACAGAATCCAAATGTACTTGGTATGGTTAGTTTTTTTCTTCTTACAAGGTTTATATCAATGTTGATGAGGTACTGAAACAGTCACCTCATAAGGAGAAGAGCCCATATTCATGAGCATTTCATTTGTGATGCTTGTTTTATATTGCTTTAAGATTAGAATACTTGAGTTAATAAATTTATGGGGTAGAGGAGGGAAGCAGTAGAGAGCTAGAGAGAGTGAGAGAGATTGAAGGTACAGCGTGAGATTAGATGGACTTGAAAAATAGGTTTTTAGGTCGTGAATAAGAGGTTGTCCCTTTTTTCTCAGAGGACAGGGAGGAAAAAGGAGAAGCTTGGGAAACATAGAGCAATATGTTAAAGTGAAGTGGTGATTGTGCCTAGGAGAATGTGGGGAGAGACACTCAAGATGAGAAGTTCTGCCAAGATGACCCCCATCATATCCTCTGTGTCAGTGGGGAACAGTGCCATTTGCTGGGATGAGGAAGTTGGGTTGAATGTACGCCTTGAGGAAGGAAAATGTTTTGGCCGATCCAAATAACAAATGATTAAAATGATTGCCACGCAGCAGAGAAAGATAGTTTTGAATGCCATTGCATTACTTTTACAAACTTTACTATCAGTGTTGCCCTTTGGAGTAGAAGTGAATAAAGTCTAGGGATATATTTAGGTAGGAAGGACTACATGCTATGCCTCAAATTATATTAGGAGTGTTGTTGCCAACTTTGTGTAAAAGAAGTGGTTAGATATATGCAGTTTTCTTTAAAAAGAGAGACCCACTGGGATGCCTGGGTGGCACAGTCGGTTGAGCAACCAACTCTTGGTTTCAGCTCGGGTTATGATCTCGGGGTCCTGAGATCAAGCCCCGTGTTGGGCTCCTGAGATCAAGCCCCGTGTTGGGCTCCATGCTCAGTGTGGAGCCTGCTTGAGGTTCTCTCTCCTCCCTCTGCTCTTCCCATTCATGCTCTCTCTCTCTCTCTGAAATAAATAATCTTAAAAAAAAAAAAAGGCCCACTAACTAAATTTATATGTCTTAGGACATCTAGTTAAAGTATCTGTATAGGTGTCCATATCATCTTACGACATCTCTGTGTTTTTGCCTCACAGATTCTACCTTTGGTGGAATTATCCAAATGTGAGTAATCCCCATTAATGAGTTCAGTGTTTTGCGCATGATGGGCTGTATTTGATGTGTTTCATGGCATTTCTCTACCTTTCGTCCCTTGTAAGAGGAACTTCCATGTTTCAGGTTCTCCCACTGCAGGAATAGGTCTGGGAGCCATGGCTTTAACCAGTTGGTCCTAGTCTGCCCTAAACCACAGCTGATTGGATAGAGGAGTCCCCTGACACAGGACAGCTAAGCTGTACTGAGTGACTTAGGATTCACGGCCTGGCAAGAGAAGATGAGCTAAGCCAGTAGGATTCTCCTTTGGGGAATCTTATTTGATAAATGTGAAGACAAGAAACTGCAAGTGGTTACTCAAATGGAAAGGATGTCTTAAAGTCTAGTTGTGGCCATAATGGTGGGATAGTCATGATTCCAGGTCTAGTTTTTTTTTTTTTTTTTTAAGATTTTATTTATTTATTTGACAGAGAGAGACATAGCGAGAGAGGGAAGACAAACAGGGGGAGTGGGAGAGGGAGAAGCAGGCTTCCCGTGGAGCAGGATGCCCGACGTGGGGCTCGATCCCAGGACCCTGGGATCACGACCTGAGCCGAAGGCAGACGCTTAATGACTGAGCCAACCAGGCACCCCTCCAGGTCCAGTTTCTAAAAGAACCTGAAGATATAATCCTAAAAATAGAATCTTAACAGTTTTTTTTTTTTTAAGATTTTATTTATTTATTTGACACAGAGAGAGCTGGAGAGGGAACACAAGCAGGAAGAGTTGGGGAGGGAGAAGCAGGCTTCCCACGAGCAGGGAGCCTGATGCAGGGCTCAGTCCCAGGACCCTGGGATCATGACCTGAGCCGAAGGCAGACGCTTAACGACTGAGCCACCCAGGCACCCCTTAACAGTTTGTTCTTAAAGCACATTGACTCTGGCCAGTGCTATGGGAGCCTCACGAGGTCTCCCGGGAACAGTTTTAATAGTTAGCTGGAACTGAAACAGTACCATCCATCACTCCTCCTGCAGAAAGTGCTCAGAAAACTCATAAAGAGACAGTAAGACTGAAAACCCTGTCTTCAAGAATCTTTTGCCCTCTTCTTTACTAAAACACAAGCAGTGTCTATTAGTATTTCGTCAATACAGAATTCTTTGTGTTACGAAGCAAGAAGAAACTTTTAGGAGTATGAAAGAATGCTGCAGAACCATTAAATCCCTCATTGACAGTTTGTATTCTCTGCATAACCTTGAATATTTTATTAGCAATGCCAGGTTACTTTTCAAAATGCAATCTTACTGCTAAAAGTAACCTCCAGTATATTTGCCAGTTGAAAAAGTTTCTGTGTGGTTAAGTAGGACACAGATTTGTCAATCCCGGTATTGTTTCTTTACATTGTTCTTACTCCCATTTTATCCTTGGAAGATGTAATAAAACCAATTAAAATTATATGCGATTTTCTGACGTTATAAAAGATGCATGACTCCAAGGGAGAAGAGTGGCTAAAGGTGGTTGCTAGGGACAACCAATGAAGAGGCTATAAATTAATGGGTTTGCTCCTTTTATATATGTCATTAATCAGGTGGAAGGAGGTAAATTTAAAATATTTCTTAGAAGAAAAATTCTCGTTGTAGGGAGATTCTAAACATATTTGTATGCCAAGATGAACTTACGGGTCTCTTGCGGGGGATCTTCTTGAAGGGATTACTGAGAAGCAATTCTAGAAAGAGACCTATGTCTTGCTGGATCAAAAAAGAAAATCACAGAGCATGATATGGTTCTCTAAAATGAGAGATGATGACAAACTTCTGGAGTTGAGCCAAAATTAAGTAGGTCATGCAGGAGAAGTTTTCTCCTGAAAGCCATCAGAATAGTGTGAATCCGTTGACATTGTTTCTGTTTTATTTTCAAAATGTTTAAAGAGTGGCTGCTTAAATATAGATGCTTATTTTAAGTTAAACCTTAGCTCTTTGCATAATAGATATGTTTTTAACTGGAAAAGGGTTTGGGAGCCTCATGCTAATTTAATATTTCAATATGGTTTAGGGCTTGCAATTTAGACTAAAAACCAATTCATGATTCTGCAGCTTACTAATGATAAAGTTACTTAGATTGCAGGCATATTTTGTCAAGTGGCTCTTGGAAGAAATGTGCATGTTCTGTCAGTCTGCTAGTGAGGATTTCTCCCCCATGTTTTGTAGTATCATTTGTATAATGACTCAGGTGATAAGTTCCTTTATGATTGCTTTTTTTTTTTAAACAGAGTTTTTCTCCTGAATAATATGATTACCAATGTGATATGATAAGCTACTATTTCTCTCGTTGGTTTTAAGCAGTAAGAGGCTTATGCTTAATTTAATGCTCACTTACAATAGCCCTTTTCGTTTACTTTTAGTAAGATGACCTGCAAAAGTAAAGATGAAATTAATATATCAGAGTAAACTATAAACTCCATGAAGAGACTTTGCCTATAGTCACCACTCTCCTCAGTGTCAAGGACAGTTCCTGGAACATATTTAGAGTTCAATGAATATTTCTTGAAAAATTGGATAAATAGACCATTGAGAAATGTATATGTGATTATAGGATTATATTTTTAATTTGGAAAAAATAAAACCCCACCAGTCACAGATTTTATTTGATAAAAATCTATGTAAAGCGGTCAGGGTAAAGGGCTTTATAAAAAGTGCTGAACGAAAGTGCCCTGATAGGCAAGAAGGGGCGATTTCATGTGATGAGCAACAGAAATGAGATATTGAAGATACCTCACTTGTGTGCAGATCAACAAAGGCACTTGAAACCCAGCCAAGTGGGCCAGGGGTTTACATTAATGTCACCCTTAGAATGTGGTTCCTCGGGGCGCCTGGGTGGCTCAGTTGGTTAAGCGACTGCCTTCAGCTCAAGTCATGATCCTGGAGTCCCGGGATCGAGTCCCACATCAGACTCCCTGCTCAGCGGGGAGTCTGCTTCTCCCTCTGACCCTCCCCCCTCTCATGTGCTCTCTCTTTCTCTCTCTGTCATTCTCTCTCTCTCAAATGAATAAATAAAATCTTTAAAAAAAAAAAAAAAGAATGTGGTTCCTCTTTCCATGTTAATGATGTTAGGAACATCCCATGCAAATGAAGTAAACAGTAGATAAGCTTTGAGATCCGATTAGGATCTTGGGGGAGGGTCAGGTGAGGAGTCTGGCAGAGGTTCAGGGGATAACTAAACGAGATCGTGGGGACTGGCCTTAGCTTTATTTTTTTAATTTTTTTCTCATTCTTTAAAATTTAAATTCAATTAGCCAGCATATAGTGCATACCTGGTTTCAGATGTAGTGTTCAATAATTATCAGTTCAAGAATTTATCAGTAAGCCTTAGCTTTAGCAGCGCAAATGTACCAAGCATTCTCTGGACCTGTTTGTAGAGTTGCTGAATTTCCTGCTGACTTGGTGAGCCAGAGGAAACAAGCTAAATGATTTGAGTTACCCCTGTCACCTGTTCTATTTTGAAGCCATTGCTTAATTGGAGGAAACCCCAGGCCTTGAAGAATATGGACTTTATTTACTTGGTAGGGACTTCTGTAAATTGGCATAGGTGTCTAGCTGCGGTGGCAGCCAGTTGTCACAGTTAATTATTTTTCTGGACTCTTACCAAGGAGTCTGAGCCCACCCAAAGAGCTTAGGATAAAGTAGAAAGAGGAATAACCATCAGTTTACTAGGCTCTCATGTACATTTGCTCATTTGGGTCCTCTAATGGTCCTTTGGGAGAAAGCAAGGAAGGGATAGCTCCGTTTTCGAGGTAAGAGCGTCAAAGCCCAGAGAAGTGACTTCCTCATAGGTATTTTAATGGCAGGGCAGAGACTAGAACACCTGGCACAGACTCTCATTCATTCATTATTTCCTGGCACCTAACTTGAAAATCAGGAACAGTCTGGATTCTCTCCCCAACAGATACATTACCATTTGCATCCAGTCTCCTTTAGCAATTGAGAGGCTACTGGAAGACCTCTGCTTTCTCTAAGGGCTTGGAGACTGTGTTTATGTTGTGACTTTTTTTTTTCCTGGTTCTCCTGAGTTCTGAACTGCTGGAGGCAATGCAGGAAGCCCGAGTAAAGAAAAGCATTCTTCTCAGGAGGGAAAGAGAGAGTCCTCCTACTGGCCTTCTACCTAGTGGGGAGAGTTGTGTTGCTCTTCAGATCCATCTTCTGTCCAGGTGTGCATTCACCCTTCCCTTTCACAAGACTGATGTTGTTTTATCTGGGAGACCTTGGGACCAAATAATTAATGACCCAAGGCTCTGACTGGGCTATGAAAGAACACAGCGAGGCCCTAAGTTGAGGCAAAAAAGAATAACAATGTAAAAAATTATAAGGAATGGGAACTTTAATTTACTTAGGATTCTGGGAACATAAACTACATTTAATCCTTTCAACAATGTGTGTGAGATGTTATTACAGTTTTATTACTGTTTCTGTATTTCAGATACATAAACAGAAATTTAGAGATAATTAAATTACTTAACGTTATAACCACTAAGCAACAAAGTCCAGGATTTGGATCCAAGCACATTCTAGTTATCCAGGTACTGACAGCTTTCTGTCGTGTCCTGCACACGCTAGTAAAACTAGGGAAAAATCGGGAAAGGTGATGAAATGCTAGGGGCTCTCACGGACTGAATTCAAAAATATATCAGATGTGTCCTACACATGGGATTTCTTTTGGTCTGGTGCCAGGTCAGTGTGGTTGGTTCTCAAATGTCTGTGTGCTTAAAAAAATCATTTAAGGATTTTCTTTTAAAATGTAGGTTCCTGGCCTCCAACCTGGAGGTCCCGATTACATAGGATTGAGGCAGAGTCTAGGAATCCGCATTTTAGTAAGTATCTAGATGACTTGGATGCAGATTTTCTGGAAGTGACATTTCGGGAAATATTGCTCAAAATTGAAATTCAATAGCCAGTACTGCACCAGGCATTCAGGAAGCTTCTGGCTTCACATCCAGGGGTTGGTAGAAAACGAACTGATGCACTGTTCATGAATGAAGATGAACAGGTTTTCTCCAATGGAGACTTTTGCCATTTATTCCAATTTGACATTTAGAACTTAGAGATGACATAGAATATGACCAGCCCCCTTTCTAGGTGAGAATACAGAAATTTAAAAAAAAAAAATACAAAGAGGGAGTTGTACAGCATGCCTTATTTACTTTTTTCCCTTACTTTGATTCTGTAATTTTTTATTTCCATCACACAGCCAGACACACTAGAAGAGATTCTCAGAGGATGCTAAAAATATTGCTCTTGTCCCTATAGACTTCCCATCCCCATTGCTTGCTTGCTTGCTGAATTCTTAGTAGAGAGGATGTCTTTTGTCTTTTGCCTCTTGTCTCTTTCTGACAAGAATTAGGTTCTGAGCGACTTTTGTGATCAGGTCTTGCCTCTCTGGCCAAACCCACCAAATCCACATTGAGGCTAAGTATTCCGGTCTCTTGGTTGTCATGCTGTTGGGCTCAGGCTGAGCAGGAATTTGTTTTAACTAGGGAGCTCAACCTGGCAATGAAAAGAACAAAACAAAGGACCCAAGGCTAAAATCCTGAATATAAGTTTGTTCCTTTGTTCAACTAATGTTTGAGTGGCTATTGTTTGTAGGATACGGGCCAGGTGCTGAGCTGATAAATAATTTGTGATTAAAATAATTGATTTAGAAAATCACATTGCTTTGGTTTTCTGTTGAAAACCTTTAAAATGTGCTTGCCTATTCTATATTATAAGCTTATTCAAACATAGGAATAAATAAATCTTTTTGAGCATTTACTATGCCTAGTGCCTGGAGAACTATAATTTTCAGGCTTAGTAAAGAAAGTGACAGCATCTGGGAGCATGGACTTCAGTCAGACTGACCATGGGCCACATCTTGCTCCTGCTTCCTGTCAGCTGGGTAAATAAACTCAGGCAAGTTACTTCCCTCCTCTGAGCCTCATCTATTCATTCATTCATTCATTCGTTTGTTTATTTATTAAGATTTTATTTATTTATTTGACAGAGAGAGACACAGTGATAGAGGAAACACAAACAGGGGGAGTGGGAGAGGGAGAAGCAGGCTTCTCGTGGAGCAGGGAGCCCGATGCGGGACTCGATCCCAGGACCCTGGGATCATGACCTGAGCCGAAGGCAGACGCTTAACGACTGAACCACCCAGGCACCCTGAGCCTCATTTTAAAAAAAAAAAAATCTGTAAAGTATAAAGGATCTTTTTAAAGCTTAAATAACTAAAGAATTTCAAGCATTTGGCACACATATTTAATAAATTTCAATTAATATTATTATTGAGGTTTCTCAACTACCCTCAAGGAGCCTGTAGTACAGCTGGGGACCCAGATCCATCCTTATTTAAAAGCACACTGAAAGGGAGCATGGTGACTACCAGGTCAGTCAGAGCAGCAGAAGTGCCGTTGGACAGCAAAGCTGGGAGAGGTGTCGGAAGGAATCCCTCGGAAGAGCCACAGCTGAAGATATGGTATAGACACACAGTATGAAGTCGCCCTCTGGCTATGTTTGCAAACTGATCTTCAGTGTTCCATACTCTATGTTGAAATCATAAGTGGCAGAAGAAAAAGGACAGTTATTTCTGTAAGGAAATGTTAAAGGATGTGTGATTCTTTAATCTAGGAACATGATTCTTTTTTTTTTCTTTTAAGATTTTATTTATTTGACAGAGAGAGACAGTACAAGCAGGGGGAGTGGCAGGGAGAGGGAGAAGCAGGCTCCTGTTGAGCAGGGAGCCTGACGACGTGAGGCTCCATCCCAGGATCCTGGGATCGTGACCTGAGCTAAAGGCAGATGCTTAATCAACTGAGCCACCCAGGCATCCCTAGGAACATGGTTCTTAATGTTTCTAGTCCTTGAGCCATTTCAGAAAGGTAGAATAAGTGAATAAATAAATAAAGATATATAGAAACACATACACACAAGATAATGAAACTAATGAGAGGGGTTTTGTGTTTTTAATTTTTATTGTCCTTACATGCCTAACAGAGGGGTTACAGGAAGTTAAGTGCTGAGTATACATGATTGATTGAATTATATGTGAATGAATGTCATTTCCCTGTTTTCTAACTGGTTTTGCAAAGTCACACACAAAAGCAATTTTTGTAAAAAACAACTTACCTGAATGGGAGGTAACTTTTGAAGTTTTTACTAGTTGCATTATAGTCAGGGTGGTTATAAAATCTATCATTCAGAATCAGGCACTTTTGAGAATAAAAGGGGATTCTTTATTAATAAGCTGAGACAACAGATGTTTACCCGCGTTGTCCTGGGTAAATAGGGACATATATGGGGCAGCCTGATTATAGTTTTTATTTATCAAATACCTATCACTAGTCATTTCTTCATTAATATTGAAAATAAATTCATAGCTCCTATAAAAAATAAGCTTACAAAGGCTCAGTCATGCAAATACTACAATAAAAGTTAAGTGTTTAAAGGGAAGAAATGAAAATAAATATTTATTGAATGCTTATTTGCTAGGCATAATCTCTCAATTGGATACAAAGCTCAGAGAGAGATGTAAATTAATCATTTTCCTTGCTTGTAAGTAATAGATATAAATGAGGCTTTAATTCTAGATCTGTCTGACTTGGGACTTTATGAGAACATATATTGACAGTTCTGGTCTAAAGCAGAAAGATATTTCATAACCATGTTTAAGTAAAAATTGTTATTCTTAGAAAAATTCATAGTGCCTCAGAAACAGCAGGAGAATTTCAGAGGAAGAGGCAAGATTGGACCTGTCCAAGGACGGAGTCTCTCTTCCTGGAATCCTTGAGAATATGGGAACATTCCTTACTTTGAGGTAATTTAGAAAAAAAAATTGGAAGGGATAATAACTGTTATTCATGTGTACTAATGCATTATTTTTCGTAGTCTGTTTCTTCTTCACTCCAAAGATCTATTCAATTTTCTCAGAAATTGAGTGTCTTCAACCTACTCTTGTCTTGTGCTTTTCCACAGTGTTAAATGCTGACTTCTTAAACTGGTTCAGTGGTAACCTGTCTATCTGTAAGACACTAGACCAGTGATACTTTGTGATTGCCATCTTGAACCTGAGCTATGCTCTCCTCTTAGGTTTGGCCAAGACCAGGTACATCTGAAGGACATTGGAGATATTGCATGGGGAATAGAGGAGCTGGTGACCTTGAATGTAGGAGCATAGTGCTGGCTGGAGTCAGACCTTTGTTTTCTTTTT